>NW_027133889.1:932481-1243309 GCF_037392515.1 Haliotis asinina | reverse complement strand
GCTTTTAACAATGGTTTGAAGTCTAACGGTATCAAGTGCTCTTCTCATGCTGAATATTCTACATCGTGATGTAATTTACAAAAGCTCCTTCAGATGGGTTCCATGGTGTGCCACGCACATCCGCTGTTGTGTACAAAAATGCTTCCATTAACGTTTACATGAATAGACTTCACCATTACCTCTATCTTGCTTACGCCTACAGAAGTAATATAGGGAAATGTGATTCCAACATTGCCGGCACTGAAAATTCAACAAGATGCATATCTGCTTCCTGGCGTCTCTTTTAGTTGCAGCTCTTGGGGCATCATTTGCAAGGTCGGGTCTTGGCATTTCAAAATGTCACGGAGTTTAAACCTCTCTGGGGTGGAATCATAAAGAAAGATGATAAAGGACTACATTGCCTCCTCGGCGTTCTGCCACTCGCAATCTCCCCATCAATTTCCACCGCTGATCAATGCGTCTCGACTAACGCTACGTTCTGGAGCTACACTGGCATATGACGGAATGTGAGCACTGAGATGTGATTGCCTCTCGAAAGAGAATTTTATTCATGCTTTATGAATTCATGTTCTGGTTGTTCCACAGCAGAGATTTGTATAGAATTCTCGAAGGAACAATGCAATTTCTAAGATTCCTGTATGTCTATTTAGAAATTTTTGATCGGCTAACAGAAAGAAGTTGATGCGATGGGAGGCGTCACACTTGATTTAGTGTTTCATTTTGTCAGTCATATGCATAAATATGACTGAGCCTTGCCTCAAAAGCCATACAGGTCAAATGCATGTACTCTTCATTGACTATCAAAATTAATACCATTATTGATGACTATCCTGGAAAACTGGTCGCCCTGACCGCCAGCGTCTGGTACGCCTTATGGACACTGAATACCGGGTGAAGCCACATCGAAATCTGGTTTATTCTTGATCACATACATAGATATAGCCTTTGGGGGCACATACATCTGTTTTGAGTCATCTCACAACACAATAACTCCTGCGTTGATACAGTTGGGCGGAGACATTTTTTAACACAGCTTGGAAAACAGCAAATATTTTCCCTATGATTTATAGTCGATCACATAAACGGATACCAACGCTTCCGGGTTGATATATACAAAGCTTGAAACGTTCAATTTGGTCAGTTCAGGTAATCTTAACCAACGTTAATTTGCTCATATATAGTTAACGCGATCATTACTGAAACGAACAATTACGACAAACATTGTAATGAATTGTCTCATGCCACATTCGAGAGTATTCCAGGACGAACGTGGGGACCTACCCAAAAACTTAACTTTCGTGAATTTCACAAATGTGGAAATAGAACTCGTGCCTTTTGTCGAGAGGAGCGACCGCTTTATCCAAGGCGCCAGGCTAGTGATCCAGGGAAGTTGAGGTTTCGGGATCGAGCCCGGGTGTAAAAACCTTGGAGTCAACTTTGTGTCTTTCAGTGTTGTCACAACCCCTAGTGTACAGTACACAACCCTGTGCACTTAAAAGAACCCACGAATCCGTTGGTATATGACCAGATGGTGGCTACCTGAACACGTGCATACACCAAGCTGCGGGTACAGCAACGTGCAGTAAACTGGGACAAAGTGCTGTGACTATCTGTCCCAGTCCACCCAGCTGTCAGTTGGGTACCATGTTAGGATGAGAGAGCCACAATAAACTCGGTGCGCCTAGTGCCAGCAGGAGTTGTATACTCCCCAGGGAGTTGAGATTGACATACGATGTGCCGTTGAGATTGACATCCAGTGATAGAGGGAAAAAATACCAACGCCCTGAGCATGCACTAGTACGTGGATACGTGCTCTATATAAATATCCTATCTATCTATCTATCTATCTATCTATCTATCTATCTATCTATCTATCTATCGATCGATCGATCGATCGATCGATCTATCGATCCATCGATCTATCGATCTATCTATCTATCTATAAAGCTACCCTACCGCTGGACAGATTACAGTCACTGTCCAGTCACAGTCAATACCCATTCCGACAATCGACGACAGTCCTCCTCTTCTCCATCTATGCTTAACCTACGCCCCGCAGTGTTTAACCTACACCCCGCAATGCTTAACCAACGCCCCGTAATGCTTAACCTACGCCCCGGAATGCTTAACCTCCTTTTCAAGAATTTCATATCCAGTGTCCTTTCATCGGTCGTTAGAAATGCCATTACTTTAGAGATGACCGGGCTTAATGTCAGGAGTGATGGCATCATACGCAAAATACGTAAATTATCGTGTCTATCTTGCGACTGATCAACTTTCAGGGCTGAGTACTTTACCTAGATCCCACGTTACAGCTAGAACTGAAAGGTCAGATGACTCAGGCTATTTACATATATCGCTAACTATAGATGTATATATGTACTGCGTATCAGGAATGATACCGTGAGTGTACATTACTTCGGATCAGAAACGTAACTCCGGAACTGCTGTAGATATTCTCGGCCTCAAGCAAGAGTTTCTTTTCTTCTTTTATTACTACTCATCATTTATAATTCATTTATTCATCGTACTTTGGACCATAAACGTCAACAAATGGGCTATAGATAGTCTACGTCAGCGAGAGGTGGCTTTCATCGATACAAGCGGGATTTTCTGCTTTAGCGAGAATGTAGAGTGGATTTGACGTCACATTATTCTTTTTTGAAAACGTGTACAGTCTTGAGCTGCACGTCGTTGAGCCAGAAGCTTTGAAAAGCTATCGTGACGAACAAACAAGAAACAAAAGCTGTGTTAAATTATTTGCTGCTTCGCAAGAAAATTTATTACAGTGATAGGCAAATGTTCCGAACTTTGATCACGATTGACAATACTCAACAAGAACAGCACATCAACAAATGAGCCACAACACAGAAGGGGTTCACAAAGAGGTAGCGAGTGGGTCAACCATGTGCACTGATCCAGACCTAGCGTGATGGCCTCGCGGTAGCCACTACAAGTCAATAAGAGACCTGCGGAAGATCGGGACGATATTCGAAGGTGGAGTTGTATTTGTCCATGGGCAACAAATGAGAGGATACTGCGGGACCAGGCATATTGACATTCATTTATTACCCGGATATTCGCAGTTATTAATTACGATACAATTGATGGAAATGTAGTTTTGGATTCGGAAGGGATGATTCACGTCCATGATACACGCCAAATTCGTTTCCTTCCACGGTAGGTTTACAAGTTGTGACAACATGACTTCTTTTAAGATATGGACCTCAATTAGAGAGACAAGATATGGAGACATAGTTAACATGGAAACTCAGACACTGTATGCAGAATTGGATGAACATGGACAACAGACTCCGATATAGTAGAAATCATCAGCCTCAACACAGAGACTCGATGGATCCACTAAGAGAGACTCGGGTCAACATACAGACCTCATTAAGACACGACATCCATCCACGACATGACAATGCGGACACCCCTCCATGACATGTATATGTATGTGCATCTCGTGACCAAGTGGATCGCGATGTTTCTGAGTGGTTGCAATGCTGTACTGATTCTTGATTCTTGCTGTGCTTGTGCCAAAGGTGCAGAATAAATCATTTCAATAAGTTTTTTTAAAAAGTTCATTTATTGAAACGATCTATTTCTTTCAACATAATTATGTCCAAAGTACACCAAAATTCTCTCCCTTCGTCTATGCAATGTACGATAAGAGGAGATACACCGAATGCCTGCTGAATATAAAGGATAGACAAAGGATAAATGAAGTTTTAAAGAAACGTATTGAAATAATTTAGTCTATGACACATATACTGTGTCGTGACGGGGTGTCCAAGTTGTGCCGAGTCAGCAAATCTAAACTAGCAAGATGATAACCGTTACAACAACATTGTCCACGGGTTAAAATGGAGACTCCAGCGCCCTGATACACGCTGTCGCACTGATAACAACGTTGTACTCACATTATCACAGTGATAACAACTGTATCATGACAACCTCACGATTCACCTATAAAGGATAGAGAACATGTCTTAATTTTTCTGAGTGAGTGAGTGGGTTTAGTTTTACGCCGCTTTTTAGCAATATTCGAGCAAAATCACGTCGGGGGACACCAGAAAATGGGCTTCACACATTGTACCCATGTGGGGAATCGAACCCGGGTCTTCGGCGTGACGAGCGAACGCTTTAACCACTAGGCTACGTATGCCCCACCGCCCTAATTTTTCTGTGTGGCGGGAAAGAAAGCAAAATATTCGGTAACTTCCTCCTGCTCACAAAACGATTAAATGTAAGGAAAAGCACAAATAACTGAAAAAAGTATAGAGTCACGACATACAGATATTACATTCCTTTATTTAAGTCCCAGAATGGTAATATCGCCAACAAGTGATACATTACATGCTACAAGTAGCAGAACGTTTGACGATTCAGCATAAACATAAAGGTTAAGAAATACAAACTATTCAGACGATCATTGGAATATACACTATCGTAGCGTTTTTTTATGATTTCATGGATGAATTTATTGCTCTGATTCTTTAATTACTGACCCGTGAAGGTCCTGGGTAGAATACGCCCTCAGCATCCCATGCTTGCCATAAAAGGCGACTATGCTTGTCGTAAGAGGCGGCTAACGGGATCGAGTGGGCAGGCTCACTGACTTGGTTGACACATGTCAGCGGTTCCCAATTGACACTCATGCTGTTGAGCACTGGACTGTCTGGTGCAGACTCGATTATTTACAGACTGCCACCATATAGCTGAAAGATCGATGAGTACGGCGTAAAACTAAACTCGCTCGCTTGCCCCGGTATTAGCAAAACGCCTAATTACTAATGGTGATATGTTCAGACGTGCATTACCAGAAGTACTCATTTGGCTTCTGAAATAATGGTAGTTATGAGCCGTCGTATTAATGTAATTTTAAGCAGAATAGAAGGGTTTGTTTATGCAAGTTCAAGTAATGAAATCAAGGTCGGTATCCGTACTGTTCTTATTGAGCGCTGGAGATCTGCTGCACTTAAATGGTTGTCCAGAATGATATTCTCTGAGGCACAGTATGCTGAACAACCTCTCGGTAACGTCTGCCTTAGTCTTTGTATAACTATATATACTATCAAAAAAAAAGAAACGCATCGACAAGGAATGTGTTGCGAAAATTATTGTAGTTTCAAACATGTATCACTCGTCCACAAATAGACTTTAGAGCATGAAATGTTACCCCAATTTAGAAGAAAGTAATGTCTATTGAACCAAATGGATCCGTTTAGAAAAAGGAGAAGTTGAGTGCGATGGTGGCGACGTAGCATGACCCCGACGTCGGTTTTCCTGACTCTCAGACCAATCTCTTTCAACCTGTTCCCTACAATTTGAGCGGATATCATCTGAAATCCAGGCACCTGGCCGCTGTGCTCTCCCTCATGGCAGTACGATCACGCAACTGTAGTACCCGGATGGACCAATATTGTGCTGCAGAGGTAGCTCGAGGTCTGCCTGTACGGGGGCGGTCATTTCTTATACCTGTTTGGCTGCAACGAGCAAGACATGATATCTTGCTCATACCAACAGTTAGACGCCTGGCAACAGAAGATTGGCAATCTCCAGCATGCGTGTTTTCAATGTTGATGTTCCGTGTCTCAGAGTCCTGACGTGACGTAACAATTTGACCTTGAAACTCCTTCAAAACGAATCCCAGTTTCTGAAAGTACTCTGGATTTTTATTGCCGGACAGTGAATGCTCTTTCAACTGGAAGGCCTTTTCTGTTGCGTTGTAGTGATGGCTTCCTAATCCCTGTAAGAAATCTCACCAAATCAAAATTTCCAGCTAAAATCGATTTTAACTTGTGCAATTGTGTTTTGAGGAATTGTTCAATGAACAGTTTTCTTTGTTACATATTTTGACGATTTTTTTGTACACAACAGGTAATTAATAGAGGTTTTATAAATACAAATCGCCTATGCGTTTCTTTTTGAGATAGTATACTATGAATATGCAATTGCTGTCGTGGCTGTGAGTGTCTAATGGTTGCAAGAGTCAGGTGAAACCTGTATTCCCGATTTGTGATCGAACGCTGCCTACCATTTCACTTGCTAGTTGATCTTCATTACACGCACTGCTGATCATACTTTCATTACACCGTATGCATGCTTTATAACAGGTCGCTCATGTTTAATTGGCTACAGACAGGCATTCCTGTCGACAAAGGAAGGGATGTCCAGGCATCCAGATTGCCCGAACCTATCCGGCAAAGAGAAAGCAGAACACTTATACACACCCGAATAAAATTTCTTACGCCTGTATAATTCGCACACATCTATCCAATCCTCCTATTGTTGAAACGGACCGTTGTAAGAATGATTCTTCAGCAGTCCATGCTTGACGCAAAGGTTATAGATGGGACCAAGTAGTCTGTGTTCCGTTGTTCAAAACAACCTTAGCTAAGATCAACCATAAACGCTAATTAAGTTTAGAGTATAAGAAAAAGATACGCTCATTGCATAAAACAACCTTAGGACAACCTTAACACGGACTCCAACTTTAACCGTAACATTCACTAAGGTTGAAATCTTCAGGAGTAATGACAGCATCCCTAGTTACCACGCGTATTCAACGTGTCCAGCTGACTCGTTCTGTCTCTGTACACCCTACACGTCCTCAAACGTCTCTCCATCACGTTGCATAAAATAAGAGCAGCCTCATTATTTCCTTCCCAACCTTAGAGACGCTAAGGTTGGGCCGGACCAACCTTAGTTATCAACCTTAACTTAAGGTTATCCTTATTTATGGTTGTTTCGTGCCAGGGTAGCCTAACCTTAGTAAAGGTCCAAGTAATCTGAAACATAGGGTTGCCCTTAAGAGATAAGGTTGTTTTGAACAACGGAGCACTGGTCTGCAGTACATCTGCATATTCGGAGGACTGGTGGTCAGTAGGTGAGTACCTGGGTGAATGGTGTCATCAGACACCAGGAAGCAAACTGGTCTTGTTGTTTAACGCTGCACTGAACAATACTCAAGGTGTTGACCAGCTGATCCTCTTAGTCGCCTGGTGCGACGTCGGTGAAGACCAGCTGTAACCCGGATATTCACAGGTCTGAAGAACAACTAATATTTTATATTACTTGCTTTATCAAGAATCACTCAACAATACCCAAGTGTTTGAGACAAGGTATTCACATTAATATAACTGCTACTAATTCATAAAGCATTCTTAAGAGGTTGATGAAATTAGAAGACATCTTCACGACTGCAACTTTTTCAGCAAGCGACTCTATATTTTATTCCCAGACGTAACCTTTATTACAATAACGCACAGACTGTTCGACAGTCCGTAATTGTCATCTCGTCTTTTATCTTAAAAGACTAATGGCCTGTCGTCATGTCGTCAATGCCTCGAGGTACGTCGGTCCTGTCTTAAATATATATTGCTGTCTTTTCACAGTAATTGTCACATAATAGGCCTCAGGCAAACGACACATTGCCTGAACATGCACAGAAGGCCATTCCCATGCCACGTGTAAGTGTTTTAATCGCTCAAGGTCAGAGCACATCACTTGTTTTCATACAGGGATTACACAATGACATGTGTCCTTGTATTTTTACAAGGTCACATCATTATCACGTGTAGCTGGCTTCACGCAAGGCTACCGCATCGTCATGTTCCCCTTGTTTATTCCATGTCACAACGTTATAACGTATGGGTATGTTCATTCCATGTCACAACGGTGGCAGCCTTTGCTCATTCCAGGGCACAACGTTATAACATATGCCTATGTTTATTCCATGTCACAACGTAGTCAAGTAATACCCATGGTTATTCCATACCACAGCGTCGTCAGGTATGCCTGTTTGCTCCATGTCACAACGTTGTAACGTGTGCCTGTGTTTATTTCAAGTCACTATTAAGGTTGTCATGTGCACCTATGTGTATTCCGAGTCACAAGGTCGTCATATATACCTATTTGTTACATGTCACAACGTAGTCATATATACCTGTTTGTTACATGTCACAACGTCGTCATATATACCTGTTTGTTACATGTCACAACGTCGTCATATATATTTGTTTGTTACATGTCACAACGTCGTCATATATATCTGTTTGTTACATGTCACAACGTCGTCATATATATTTGTTTGTTACATGTCACAACGTCGTCATATATACCTGTTTGTTACATGTCACAACGTCGTCATATATACCTGTTTGTTACATGTCACAACGTCGTCATATATATCTGTTTGTTACATGTCACAACGTCGTCATATATACCTGTTTGTTACATGTCACAACGTCGTCATATATACCTGTTTGTTACATGTCACAACGTCGTCATATATATCTGTTTGTTACATGTCACAACGTCGTCATATATATCTGTTTGTTACATGTCACAACGTCGTCATATATACCTGTTTGTTACATGTCACAACGTCGTCATATATACCTGTTTGTTACATGTCACAACGTCGTCATATATATCTGTTTGTTACATGTCACAACGTCGTCATATATACCTGTTTGTTACATGTCACAACGTCGTCATATATACCTGTTTGTTACATATCACAACGTCGTCATATATATCTGTTTGTTACATGTCACAACGTCGTCATATATACCTGTTTGTTACATGTCACAACGTCGTCATATATACCTGTTTGTTACATATCACAACGTCGTCATATATATCTGTTTGTTACATGTCACAACGTCGTCATATATACCTGTTTGTTACATGTCACAACGTCGTCATATATATCTGTTTGTTACATGTCACAACGTCGTCATATATACCTGTTTGTTACATGTCACAACGTCGTCATATATACCTGTTTGTTACATATCACAACGTCGTCATATATATCTGTTTGTTACATGTCACAACGTCGTCATATATACCTGTTTGTTACATATCACAACGTTGCCATATATACCTACTTGTTACATATCACAACGTTGCCATATATACCTATTTGTTACATGTCACAACGTTTTCATGAATACCTCTTTCCAAGACTCAGCGTCACTGGTGCGCCACTTACACCCGTGTTCATTCGAGGCAAGATCGATGTCTCGTATACCTTTTCTTATGAAAGGTCACGACGCTTTTACGCATACTTAAGGCAATATACGGCCACAGAGTTGTCACGTTGTCACGTATATATGTCTCCATTCATGGCTAGGCAAGCTTATAGTCATGTCTCAGCTACCAAGATAACCCGAATGGTGCGCAAGTTGCCATTTAACCAAAGTCAGCTTACATTGGCTGTGATTGATTGTTGCTTAACTCCGCACACAGCAGTCTTCCAGCTATATGGCGGCGGCCTCTAGATGATGAAGTCCAGACCAAACAATCCAGTGATCAATAGCTTCAGCATCCATTGTCAGATCCAGATCAAAGTATATATTAAATGACCGTTGAAACGATGCAGTGCACACTTCCATTTCTCAAAAAGATGCTTTAATTCCTGGCAACGATCTAGGCAACTGTAATACGATGACTTGTCAACAAAGTTAGTGTGCCTTGATCTCCTTAGTCACCTCTTGAGAAAAGCTGTGTTGCTGAAGACCGATTCTAACCCCTATCTTCACGTATTGCATTCCGACTTCTGGTGACGTGTAGATACCTAAAGTCTTACAACAAACTGATGTTCATATGTCACAGTTTGCAATGACTGGGCAACATCGACAGGACTTCAGTGTCACCATGAATCCAGGCACCATGTACATGGGGTGCATTAAAACCTGTCCGCCTTCTCGTGAGATACGTCGTTTGATAACCAGAGAACTGGATAGAAGCATAGTTGAAAAGTTAGACTCGAAGTTAGAAACGGTGTCAACTGTTGAGCCAGTAGTGGTACCTCCAGTGGTACTTGGAATCAAAACGTGGCGAAACAAGCTGCCCAGTAACATGTAGGGTGGTGGACAGAGTACGTTCCACGACAAATGGAAAAAAAACATGCTTCACCTGACTGTTGCAAGACGTTATAACGTCAACGGCAGGGCATACTAAGAAGATAAGGTGAAGATCAGGTACCAAGCGAAATGAGGGTGGTAGACAGCGTCCGAACACAAATCGGAAGTACAAGTTACAACTGACATTTGCAAGACATCATCACTTTCTGCCTACTCCAACACTCCGGAATGACGAGCGGAACGTCAGTGGCGTTAACGTCAGTGCTGACTCCGATCACGAAGGACATGCACAGATTTGTATATGGCTGCTGATAATGCCATTTGGACAGACCAGGTAGGTTCCACTGTACCTTTTCAGGTCAATCGAGTCATTATGTAACCCTAACATGGTTGTGCCCCAGTTAGTTATAGACTGAGAACGCTATTGAGGACGCTCAATCATGGTTTCGGATGGATCAGTAAAGGGGGTGATAATGCTGAAGACTGACCCCCATTTGTACCGACATGAGAACAGCCTTGTTCATTAAACGTGTCTCCGTTAACCACACGAGAAAACATTTTGACATCTTAAATGATCCTTTGCAAACTTTGAGTAGTAGTATGAATGGCATAAGAAACATGCCCAATAAAGCGTATGTCAAACGTGTCAGATTGTAGATCCCACATGTTGATGAATAACGCTTGTCTTATATTCCTCCCATGCACCTCTGTTGTATATACATATACATGTACTTTCTCCTATGACAAATAGGCCTGTATTATTTGGTATTCCATGTTTGCTACAGTGTGTGCGAGGACACATCTAATTAAGTTACCTTGTACTCGCATCATCCTGTATTACCCAGTATTTCACATGTAGCTCCAGCCCCTGGTACTTATATGTACCTGTGCTAACCTGTGCTCATGTAAACCTTAGTTACCCTGTGCCTCAAGTAAATATGTGTTACCTTGTACCTCACGTAAACCTTAGTTTCCCTGTGCCTCAAGTAAATATGTGTTACCTTGTACCTCGCGTAAACATTAGTTACCCTCTGCTTCAAGTAAACATGTGTTACCTTGTACCTCACGTAAACCTTAGTTACCCTGTGCCTCACGTAAATGTGTGTTACCTCGTCCCTTACGTAAACCTGTGTTCAAATGTACTTCACGTGAATGTGTGTTATCCTGTAGCTCATGTAAGCCTGTTTTACCCTGTATCTGACATACACCTGTTACAGTGTACCTCAGGTAAACCTGAGTTGAGGTGTACCTCACGCAAACCTGTGTTACCATCTACCTCATGCACACCTGGGTTACCCTGTACCTCACGTAAACCTGTTTTACCCTGTATCTGACATACACCTGTTACAGTGTACCTCAGGTAAACCTGAGTTGAGGTGTACCTCACGCAAACCTGTGTTACCATCTACCTCATGCACACCTGGGTTACCCTGTACCTCACGTAAACCTGTTTTACCCTGTATCTGACATACACCTGTTACAATGTACCTCAGGTAAACCTGAGTTGAGGTGTACCTCACGCAAACCTGTGCTACCATCTACCTCATGCACATCTGGGTTACCCTGTACCTCACGCAAACCTGTTTTACCATCTACCTCATGCACACCTGGGTTACCCTGTACCTCACGTAAACCTGTTTCACCCTGTATCTGACATACACCTGTTACAGTGTACCTCAGGTAAACCTGAGTTGAGGTGTACCTCACGCAAACCTGTGTTACCATCTACCTCATGCACACCTGGGTTACCCTGTACCTCACGTAAACCTGTTTTACCCTGTATCTGACATACACCTGTTACAGTGTACCTCAGGTAAACCTGAGTTGAGGTGTACCTCACGCAAACCTGTGTTACCATCTACCTCATGCACACCTGGGTTACCCTGTACCTCACGTAAACCTGTTTTACCCTGTATCTGACATACACCTGTTACAGTGTACCTCAGGTAAACCTGAGTTGAGGTGTACCTCACGCAAACCTGTGTTACCATCTACCTCATGCACACCTGGGTTACCCTGTACCTCACGTAAACCTGTTTTACCCTGTATCTGACATACACCTGTTACAGTGTACCTCAGGTAAACCTGAGTTGAGGTGTACCTCACGCAAACCTGTGTTACCATCTACCTCATGCACACCTGGGTTACCCTGTACCTCACGTAAACCTGTTTTACCCTGTATCTGACATACACCTGTTACAGTGTACCTCAGGTAAACCTGAGTTGAGGTGTACCTCACGCAAACCTGTGTTACCATCTACCTCATGCACACCTGGGTTACCCTGAACCTCACGTAAACCTGTTTTACCCTGTATCTGACATACACCTGTTACAGTGTACCTCAGGTAAACCTGAGTTGAGGTGTACCTCACGCAAACCTGTGTTACCATCTACCTCATGCACACCTGGGTTACCCTGTACCTCACGTAAACCTGTTTTACCCTGTATCTGACATACACCTGTTACAGTGTACCTCAGGTAAACCTGAGTTGAGGTGTACCTCACGCAAACCTGTGTTACCATCTACCTCATGCACATCTGGGTTACCCTGTGCCTCACGCAAACCTGTGTTACCATCTACCTCATGCACACCTGGGTTACCCTGTACCTCACGTAAACCTGTTTTACCCTGTATCTGACATACACCTGTTACAGTGTACCTCAGGTAAACCTGAGTTGAGGTGTACCTCACGCAAACCTGTGTTACCATCTACCTCATGCACATCTGGGTTACCCTGTACCTCACGTAAACCTGTTTTACCCTGTATCTGACATACACCTGTTACAGTGTACCTCAGGTAAACCTGAGTTGAGGTGTACCTCACGCAAACCTGTGTTACCATCTACCTCATGCACACCTGGGTTACCCTGTACCTCACGTAAACCTGTTTTACCCTGTATCTGACATACACCTGTTACAGTGTACCTCAGGTAAACCTGAGTTGAGGTGTACCTCACGCAAACCTGTGTTACCATCTACCTCATGCACATCTGGGTTACCCTGTACCTCACGTAAACCTGTGTTACCCTGTAATTGGCGTAAATTTGCGTTACCCTGTACTTCACGTAAACTTACATTACCATGTACATGACGTAATTTTGTGTTACCTTGTACCTCACGTAAACCTGTGTTACCCATTAACATCAGTTGAAGCTCTTGTCGTATTTTATGCAAACCTGTGTAATTACGGTGTACCTCACATAAACATGTGTTACCCTGTACCTCACGTAAACCTGTATTGCCTTGTACCTCGTGTAAACCAGTGTTGCGGAGTACCTCACGTATACCTGGCTTACACTGTGCCTCATATAAACCTGTGTTACCCTGTGTCTCACTTAAACCTGTGTTGCCCTGTACCTCACGTAAACCTGTGTTACTCTGGACCACAAGAAAGCCTGTGTTACCCTGATCCCACGTAAGCCTGTGCAGCAGCCTGAAGTTAGCAGCGGATTCGTGTTTCGTTATTCGCTTTTCGAATAGCGAATAACGTGCTAGCAGCGGGTTCGTTATTCACACGCTGCACATGGAATCTCTTTAGTAGTGCTGTCATATACACTGACCCTTGTGTAATAACGCATTGCGGGATCCATTCACAGGTGTACCAAATGTGCATGAGGTGTTTATTATTCAGAACCTCTGAATAACAAAAAACTTCACTAGATTCATTATTCAATGTATGCCCATCAATTTTGTCGAATATGACATACCAAGTATGCCATACAGTATTTGCAGAGGGTTCCTGTTTTTGTTATTCGTCTTTCGAATAACGAATAATATTAATGTGCTAGCAGCGGTTTCGTTATTCAAATGCTCTTCGTGGAATCTCTACAGTAGTGCTGTCATGTACACTGAATCTCAAGTAATAACACATTGCGGGAGCCATTCACGGGTGTACCAAATGTGCATGAGGTGTTTAATTATTCATAACCTCATAATTACGAAAAACGGACCACAACTGGGTTTGTTATCCAATGTATGCCCATCAGTTCTAGAGTCTTCCGTATTTGCAGAGGGTTCGCGTATTTGTTATTCGTCTTTCAAATAACGAATAATGTGCTAGCAGCGGGTTCGTCATTCAAATGCTCTACATTGAGTCTCTACTCTGACAGCACGTAACCGCGTGTTATTCTGAACTCGCATGTACCTATTTTAGTATTTAACATGAACATGTTTCCTGTGTAACTGGTTCACCTAGTATGTTGCGTTAATTGTTGTAACCAGTATATCCCTTGCATACACAAAGAACTTAATTTAGCAAACCCCTGTATTTTCGCAACGATTACGGTTTATAACATAAAAAGACTCATGAGAAACGGCACGATTGGAACCCATGCTGATTTAATGATGGTCGTTGCTCATTAGTTTCACAGACACACCGCCGTCAAATCATCTGAAACCTGGCAATACAGTTCCTATTGATCGCGACGTCAACCCACATAAATGCTATGTGTAATGACAAGTTATTGGCATCTGTACGTAGACACAAATGTTTACAGCTGTCGGAATTAGTGTTAGTCGATGACGAATGGTAATCTTGGATGGATTAACGTCTCCACCTTCGTGGATCAGCTTTGAAAATTCAGAAAACTTAGTCTCAGGTTTTATACAAACAAAAACCTTTATGTCAGCTGGAAAATATACTGTTGGTCCAGTAACGATAAATTCGGTTTTCGGAAAAATAAATGTATTACTCAAACATATTTGGCTACACATCCTGTCATATCACCTGGACAGCCCACCACACAGCCACCGATGTGTGGATGTTCTGTATCACATGTATTGTACCCGTAAAGATCCGAGTCAGTAATGGCCTTTAATAGCCCATGCTTGTCAAAAAGGCGCGACAGTCGGGATCGGGTAGTCAGGTTTGTTGACTTGGTTGACCATTTTCGCACCTCATTTGGGAAGATCAGTGCTCATGATGCTGAGCACTGGAAAGTCTGGTCTAGACTCGACTATTTATAGATCAATGCCACACGGCTGAAATATTGCTCAATGTGGCGTTGAACAAACAAAATTAAGGTCATTCGTACAACAGTAATGACGACAATGTTCTAGGCAAACTAATGACTGTCCAGCCAACTATCTCACTTTAAGTAATTTGATGGACGATATCGATGCTCTTGATGGTAATTAGATGATTGTCTGGTAAAGATACGACTATATGTGATATATTGGCAAAAATGTTCCTGGGTGAGACGAACAACGGCAAGTAAACAGTCAAACCTTTATGCACTTCGGTCATATGAGACATATTGGCAAAAATGTTCCTGGGTGAGGCGAACAACGGCAAGTAAACAGTCAAACCTTTATGCACTTCGGTCATATGAGATATATTGGCAAAAATGTTCCTGGGTGAGGCGAACAACGGCAAGTAAACAGTCAAACCTTTATGCACTTCGGTCATATGAGATATATTGGCAAAAATGTTCCTGGGTGAGGCGAACAACGGCAAGTAAACAGTCAAACCTTTATGCACTTCGGTCATATGAGATATATTGGCAAAAATGTTCCTGGGTGAGGCGAACAACGGCAAGTAAACAGTCAAACCCTTATGCACTTCGGTCATATGAGATATATTGGCAAAAATGTTCCTGGGTGAGACGAACAACGGCAAGTAAACAGTCAAACCTTTATGCACTTCGGTCATATGAGATATATTGGCAAAAATGTTCCTGGGTGAGGCGAACAACGGCAAGTAAACAGTCAAACCTTTATGCACTTCGGTCATATGAGATACATTGGCAAAAATGTTCCTGGGTGAGGCGAACAACGGCAAGTAAACAGTCAAACCTTTATGCACTTCGGACAGATATGCTATATTATTTGTAACAACAATTCGAAATCAAAGCCTTTGCTAATTACCCCGAGCTCACCACTTCACAAATAAAAGTACTAAATGCCCTTTCTTTTGTGAATACGGTCATGATGACCTCAATCTTTATCTCGTATCCGGGTAGCTTGATGTGACCTTTCACATAGGCCATAGGTCATTAGTCAACTATTCGTAAAAGTGATAGTGATATCTTATCTCTGCGTGCGTGCTACAGTTCGTGAAAATATAATATGAAAGCTTTTTTCTACACGATGATAAAATTGTATTGATTTGCAAGAACACACGCCCTTGAAAATCTAAAATAAAATTTTGTGCGCTTAACAGAAGCCCATTTTGATATTTACACCTACAACACCTATACCACTCAACTTTCAATTCCACCTCCCCATTCCGTACTATCGGAATCCCGTGAGATGTGCGCATGCGCTGAAACATCAGTTCGTGTGAGTTGCTTCATCAGTCGACAGCCTCCATATAAGTTCCAAGAAGTTTTATTTACATAGTTAATAGACAGGATAAATCATCGATCAGAAATCGCCAGACACTTTCTGGTTGTGTCAGGAACAGTTGGGAATTTTGGACTGACCGTCTTGTGAGTGTGTGGCTAGAACACTCAGGTTTTGTCTCAGAGACCGATACGGCCACGGGTCGTGGTCTGCCAAAATGGCGCAGCCAGAGGGGCAAGGGGCCAAGGGCCAGCGTGCACCCGATTCTGACAATTTCTTTGAAATTGTGGAAAACCTCACGGAGGTTACCACCATTCCTTTGGAGAGTACGTCCACGGGAGGAAAGTCAAACTCTATGCAAGGTTTCCGGAGTGAAACTGAGGGGGTCAAGAGGAAAGCCGCATCTCATAGAGAACTTGACCCCGCGGGGGAGAAACAGTCCCCCCTTGATGCCATTTTGCGCTCGCTACTTGCAAGCCAGCAGGCCCAGTCACACACCATGGCTCAGATCAGCACAGCGTTGGCTAAAATTAGCAACAGCGCGGAGAAGGCCGAACAAGACCGAGAATCGGCGAGTGGCGGTCTAAACAAAAACAAACATGGCGGCGCCCAGGAAATGGAGGAGGGTGAAACGTCCGACGAGGATGAAATGGACATGTTGATACACAGGTGCCTTGATCAAGGGGAGGAGACGCAGACCGATGATGAGACCGACGATTTTAATAGTCTCATGAAAGACATGACGGAGTTTTTCGGGGAAGAAGATAAAACAGGGCCTGTGATTAACAGCGACTTAGCTAGGTCTATCAATGATGGGCTCACTAAAACCCCGAACTTGGAAAAACTCAAAGCCATTATGGAAGCTTACAAACGCCCTAAAAACCTGGAATACTTGATGTCACCCCGCGTTAATGCCGTGATTTGGCATGAGGCGAGAGCTATGACCAGGTCCAAAGACATTAACCTGCAACGGATTCAAAATCTGCTGGACAAGGCCACTACTCCGGTTATTCAAATGATGGACTCCCTTATGTCGGCAGTTGTTCACAAGAAGGACATTAACCCTAAAGAACTCCTGGGGAAAACCAAGGATGCTGTTAGAATGTTGGTGGGCCTACATAGTGATATCAACAACACAAGGCGAGAGAATTTTAAGCCAGACCTTCGTGGGCCTTATAAACGGTTGTGCTCAGTGGATACAGTGGCAACTACAAACTTGTTTGGAGATGACCTCCCAAAGAACATAAAGGACATAACAGAGTGCAAAGAACTGAGTAACAAATTACATAGCTCTGAGAAGCAAAATAGGAGTTTTACTGCTCCATCACCCTCTCCACGTGGACATGGCGGAGCCCACCATGGAAACAGATTCAGGCCTTATGACTCACCTTATAGAGGACATAAGAAAGGTGGTTTTACTAAAGGTAAAGGTCAGTCCTCTCACTCAGGCACATATGGACCTACAGGCCGGCACAACCAAGGACCTTTTTTAGGCAAGCGACCGACAGGGTCACCATGGAAAAAAGGGGACCAGCGGAAACAGTAGAACAGTCCTGTAACCAGGGTGATGTGGAAACCGCTCAGGTGAGCTGGCTACTTGACGGTATTGGCAATACACCCCAAAATTTTATGGCAGGGAAAGTTGGCTTGTGTCATGACAATTGGAGGGTGATCACGTCAGACACGTGGACACTAAAATGCATTCAGGGAGCGCGAATAGAGTTTAAGCATCAAATATACCAGCCCGTCATACCTACACCCTTTAGGATACACAGTGACGAGTGGGAGCGGGTAGACAACGAAATCTCCCGTTTGCTTCGCATTAGTGTGATTGAAAAATGTACCCATGTTCCAGGGGAATATATATCTAACATTTTCTGCAGGGAGAAAAAAGACAGTTCACTAAGAATAATTCTGAACTTAAAAAGCTTAAACAAAGAGGTTGACTCATCACATTTCAAAATGGACACTTTCAAAACAGCGATCTATCTGGTACAAAGAGACTGTTACTTTGCATCAGTAGATTTGAAAGATGCATATTACTCTGTTCCGATACATGCTCAAGATAGAAAATTTCTAAGGTTTTACTGGAACAATGAGCTATATGAATTCACTTGTTTACCAAATGGATTAGCATCTGCTCCAAGACTTTTCACTAAAGTTATGAAACCTGTTTTTTCAAGCCTAAGGAAACAGGGATTTGATAACACTGCCTACATTGATGACTCCCTGTTGGTAGGGGAGACGGAAGAGTTTTGCATGGAGAATGTGAAATGTACAGTGAACACTTTAGACACATTAGGATTTACAGTTCACCCTGAAAAATCGGTGCTAAGGCCTACAAAATCCATTACATACCTGGGGTTTGTAATTGACAGTGAAACCATGACTGTAAATTTAACACAAGAAAGAGTAAAGAAAATTCAAAAAGTGTGTCGTGACCTACTGAAGTCCAACATGACTAAAACTACCTCAATCAGGACTCTTGCTGCAGCAATCGGACAACTAAATGCTAGTGGACATGGGATGATGTTTGCACCCTTGTACTATAAACATTTGGAAATAGTTAAGAACAAGGCTCTCAAGAGGGAAAAAGGGAACTATGATGGGAAAGTTTTGCTTGATCATACTTGTATCCATGATTTAAAATGGTGGATTGACAATGTGGGGAAAAGGCCACAGTTTCTTGACCAACGTCAGCCAGATGTACTGGTAACCTCAGATGCCTCTAAGACAGGTTGGGGCGGAGTTATGAATGGAGTTAGTGCACAGGGACTCTGGTCTAGTGAGGAAAGTGAAATGCATATAAACTCCTTAGAGCTGTATGCAGCCTGGTTAGTGCTAAAATCACTCTGCGCAGATGGCAGTCACCTTCACATAAGAATAATGATAGACAATACCACTGCAGTTGCCTACATTAATCACATGGGTGGTACAAAAATAGGATGCAATAGCATAACAAGGAAAATTTGGCAGTGGTGCATCGAACGAGACATTTGGATCTCAGCAGCTTACTTGCCAGGGACACAAAACACAGAAGCAGACTGGCACTCTAGGAATATGTGTGATGATAAGGAATGGCAATTAGATTGCAGCGTTTTCCAAACCTTAACATCCATCTATGGTACCCCATCTAGAGACTTGTTCGCCTCACGGCTGAACACACAATTGGATAGATATGTGTCCTGGCACCCTGATCCTTGTGCAGAAGCAGTGGATGCCTTTTCTGTTTTTTGGGGAAATTCTTATGACTATATTTTCTGTCCTTTTAGTGTGATCGGACCAGTCTTGCAGAAGATACACAGAGAAGCGGCCGACGTGTTAATGGTGGTTCCCATATGGACAACCCAGCCATGGTTCACCAAGCTGCTGCAATTGTTAGTAGATTGTCCAAGGCTGCTGCCAAGATCACCAAACCTACTGACACTGAAAAACCGACCACAAGCTTTACACCCGCTTCACCAGAAATTGCGACTGGCAGCCGTAAAATTATCAGGGGATCTATTCAAACGGAGGGATTTTCAACAGCAGTTGAGGACATCATACTGCACTCATGGAGAGAAACCACGCATAAACAATATGGGACATATCTCTCAAAGTGGAGGTTGTTTTGCAACAAATGGAGTATCAATCCCTTTTCACCCACTTTGAGGCAAGGTTTAGACTTCCTAGCTCAGCTGTTTAAGTTAGGTCTCAGTTACTCGGCAATTAACACCGCCAGATCAGCCCTGTCTGCTATTGTGAAGACGCCAGAACTGACCCATCCACACTTTGGACAGCACCCTACAGTCACAAGATTTATGAAAGGTGTCTTTAATTTGAGGCCCTCCTTGCCTCGTTATAATGTGACATGGGACGCAAGCACAGTGATAAAATATCTAAAAGGTGTTAATGAAGATGAATCCTTGCTGTTGCTATCAATGAAGTTAGCAACTTTGATACTACTGCTGTCAGGACAGAGAATTCAGTCTCTCCATTTGATTGACAACAGGAATGTAGATATTTCTAACGGACAAGTCAAGATCAGATTTGGTGACCTGTTAAAACAGACACGACCAGGATACCAACAAAAAGAACTAACTTTTCAGAGATACCCAGACAAAGCACTGTGTGTAGTGTCTTTGCTAACCCAATACTGTGAACACACCAAGGATCTGAGAGGAGAAGAGACAGCTTTTTTCATAGCCACACAGAAACCACACAGAAGGGTCTCCAAGGACACCATTACTAGATGGGTGAAGACTATGCTAAAGAATGCTGGCATCAATATGAAAATATTTAAGCCTCATAGCATAAGGGCAGCCTCCACTAGCAAGGCCTGTAACCTTAAAGTACCTTTAAAAACAATACTGAACACAGCTGGCTGGAGCAAGGACTGTGTGTTTGGACGTTTCTACAACAAACCAGTAGAAAATGACAGTGTTTTCAGTGATGCTATTCTATCACCTGAAAATTGGAGTAGTTCTTAGCAATACATTTGCTCTGGAAGAGCTTGATCCTGTTTCGCCGACCTAGTTAATGTGTAGAGGTTTTAGGCATAGTGACATAAAATTTTCGCAATAATGTTTCATTGTACTTTTGGAATACATATTGAAAGAGAACGAGTATTGTGTGTGTTCTTTAACATGTGGTTGAGGGGAAAACACTTTTCTGGAAATATGCCTCCTACTCTAAAATCTCACGGGATTCCGATAGTACGGAATGGGGAGGTGGAATTTAAATATTAAACGAGACTTACCTGTAAGGTGAAGTTTGATATTAATTCCACCGACCCATGAAGTACTGAGGGATTACGTGCCCTCCACTCCCACCCTTGCTAGCCAGGAACCATATTTCTACGCTAAAGACTGATGTTTCAGCGCATGCGCACATCTCACGTAATCCCTCAGTACTTCATGGGTCGGTGGAATTAATATCAAACTTCACCTTACAGGTAAGTCTCGTTTAATATTTAAATTCTTTCATACCACCATACTTAACCTGACGTGACATGAGAGACAAATTTTATTCGGATGACAAAAACAGGTTGTCCTTAAGTCCTTTTGAGCAGTATATATAGCACCTTGGCATTTCGGTATGCGGAAAAGCGTTATTGTTGCCGGTGCCAGTTGACAACTTTCAACGTAAACTGTGTGGGCGACAGAAGATGAGAGATGATATATATTTGACATGCATATATTTTATACTTTCTGTAGTAATCATTTTTGTGATTCATCGAAATAATTGTCATCACTAGTTAGTACAGATTAGCATGATGCGTGGACTTAAAAATGACGTCCCTTTATGACATACCAGAAGTGGTACTGACCGTGTAAAACCTACAATTTAGAAAAAAATGTTATGGATAAGGCTCATCTCTCTAAATTTTGTTTCAGCCTCTGTCGGCTGGGTATCCCTGGTGCATAGTTCAGTCGTCCGATCATGTGCTCCTTGGACATTAACAAAGCGGCATGAAACAATATTCCCATCCCCATCGTCCCTTGGGGTGGTGGGATTGCCTACTGTTTGAAACGTTTGCTCCCCACGCCAAACACTCGTGTTCGATTGCTCACATAGGCACAATGCGTGAAGAAAATTCATGGTGTCCCACTGCCGGATATTGCGTTAATACTGCTAACAGTGGCGCAAAATCATACGCACTCACCAATGCCACCTGTGACGAGATACACCTCGTATAAAAACAATACCTGTTCAACCGATCCAACGTCTTGTTCGGGCGGTGTGACAGGCTAGCGGTTAAAGCGTTCTCTCAAGCCCCGGGTTCGATGAACACGTGGGTATAATATGTGAAACTCATCTCTGGTGTTCCTCGCAGTGATGTTGCTGGGATCTCGCTACAAGTGGCGTAAAACTTCACTTACTCTGTTTGATCATTAGATGAAGGCATTAGTCTTCTCCTGTTGATTTGACAAGCACAGAAGCATAAGAACAAATCGGTTTATTTTCACTGCCATACTTAACACTTTTTTAATATGACATCGAACACGTACATATCCAAACAGGTTTACCATTCAGAATATAATATCGCATATGAGCACGTAAAACAAACAAAATGGACGGCACTAGCTAAAACTAATTCTCTTTTCTCATTCGTTGATCAACCAGAACGTATTGCGTCGTAGCATCCGTCTATATATTTTTTCAGACTGACAAACTCCAAACAGTGCAGGGTCATAATAAGATACAACACCAAGCTCCACACAGTGCGTTGACCAAAACAACGTTCTGATTGACAGCTACAAATGCCCTCATCACAAATTGACTCTTATCAGAAGATAGTATGTTTGGAATGAATTCTTGAAAATTAAATCAACTCACGTATTCAGAATACTCCATTCAGTATTAACTATATAGCAGCTGACGCCAAAACAAGGGAAGTAATTCAGACTTCTTTAGCACAATATTAACAAAAGTGAAATAAATTGTAACAAGATAAAACAAGGTTCGCGTTGAACTCTAAATGAAATAAGTTAAGACATTCGAAAACATTTTTTCCTTAGTGGTGATTACAATGAATACGCCGATAAACCCTGAACGTTATACTGAACACATTGCATTCGGATGCGTAACGTCGGATGCGTGACGTCGGATGCGTAACGTCGGAGGCGTGACGTTTCGACTTCGTTCATAACGTTAATTATAAATGCATGTCGGCCAAAACGTTTATGAAAATGGCAGCCGTCCTCAGAACGCCCTTCTTGAAAGTATCAACAATTATGTCATGAACATTATGCCATTTAATGTAACAGAGTCAATAAAAAGTTATCAAAACAACACGATTATCCACAGAGCCTCAATGAGGCAGGTGTGAAGAGATCTATATTTCAAATGTGAAATTAACAACTGAAATGTACACGATTCTATGCATCATATGACAGAATTCAACAATCATAATACTTCAATATATTTGACATATGAAATCACAATTGAACCTTTCTTACAATCAGCAACAAGATGTATAATATTTTTTTTTTGCAAAACTCAATTGTAACTCTTATCTGACAGAAACAGAGGATAAACTACGAATCGTTGTTAACGTGCTACAGGGACATTCGCACCGAAAGCTTTCAACACAACAGGAATGAATATACCACTATAACACACGGTCAATACAGATGCTGGGGATAGTCACGTGACACGTTTAAGTTTCTTTCACACACTGTAGGTAATACCATCATGAGATCACAAGATGTCCAATTTCACAGTTATATATATATATGTATCCATTTGGCGGCTATTCACAAGCGGAACAATGATCACATATTGCTGTCAATCACTTGTCAAGAGCAAACAATATCGAATGCCAAGATATCGATTAAAAGCATCTATTTCATTTATTACTCGTCGATCACCGAGCGCCGGTATTAATATCCTCACTGGCAGCCGCCATCGCAAAACGCTGGGACGACGGCTGTATCCATGACGACCAGAACTGTATTGATTCTGCGAGACGGGAATGATCAATTCAGCAGAAATGGTCTTGAAATGCAATTACATTCAAACGGGCAATTGTGCTTGTGTTCCTAAATGCTTAATCACATTGTTGCTTGCGATCTCACGTCTTAAAGTTTTGGGGCCCTTGCAACGTGTCGGCCGAGTCACTTCCGGTGAGGGAACCGCGCGGGTTCTCGTGAGAGTCCTGCGAGACTGTCCCAATTTTGAATCGGAAGTGGTCCTCTTTGGAATTGCTCATAATAGTCCTAAATGATTTTTCCAGGCCTTTCTTGCAGTCAACACTACGTTCCTTTCGGAGGCCATGTTTTTCTCCCCTTTCAGAGAACAGGCGATCAATCCGAGGAAAACTCATCTCTGTGTCCTCTCCGGCTGACAACATGTTGTCATGTTCGTCAAACGAATATATGTGTTCACTTTGAGCTTTCATGGAAGCTTTCGTCGCGTCAATAGACGCACTTTCACGTATTCGTGTCTTAGATGAATGAAGACTTTTCCCACTGAATTGGCTGGGGTCACTTTTCGATTTCGATGTATTAGTTAGTTTCGTCTTGAACAAAACGTTCGAATCCGACTTGGACGAATGACTCAGGGAAGGTTTAGAGGAATGACGCACTTCCGGTTTTCCGGCACTGTTTTGTTCGTGCTTTTCGTTTTTCGTGTTCTCCGTGGATTTCCGTCTGGCTTTTGGAGTTTCTACTCGAGGAAAAGTTTCCTTCTTTAACTGAACACACAACTCCTGTTTTGGCGTGAATTTCAAAGGCTTTTTCTGTTCGGTGTTTGTGGATTCAGGTTCAAACTCGTTGAATGAATACAAATCCATGTAATCGACACTCTCGTCGTCGCTGTTGAAGGGACTGCCGAACTCTATAGTCGCATCGCTCTCGTTATCGGAGGATTCGATCAACTGTTTGGATTTCCGTGACTTCTTCGACGGTGTCGATGGCCTCTTTTTCGGTTTGGCTTTTTTGGCTTTCGTGCTATCCTCCGACTTCTTTAAATGCTCGATCATTTTTGGCTCCAGTGTTTTGTAATCTCGGAAGTTCATCAGCTCAACTGGTGATACGTTTTGGTTGCAAAACGTTAACACGTTGTGTTCTGTTGATTTACATAGAGCCCCAGCTGATATTTTGTGTAGCTGAATCTTGTTTCCGCATATCTTCTTCATGTCGTCCTTGGACATACGGAAATCCGCCATGGCGTCCCGAACACACACATAGCGGTCCAGTCTGAAAATAGAAGCCAATCTGTCAAAACAAACCATAAAAGGTCATATTGATTTCGCAAGAAAAATATTCTTTTCCGAAACATGCCACAAAACAGACAGTTCTGATATATATATATATATATATATATGATCAGAAATGGCGATCGTTGTGTTGAGGATGAGACAAGCAGCAACTGTATCTGCACCTAGTTTCTAAATTTTACAACTACACGTACTATTTTCGTTAGTCAGGAAAAATACCTTTTACCATGGGCTGAAAGAAACACGATAACGTTTAACACATCTGTTTCAGATATTTACAACTAAGGCTGAAACTTGTAATTTTCCTTCATGAGTTGCCTTACGTACCGCTTACTACTACTACTACTACTACTACTACTACCACTACTACTACTACTACTACTACTACTACTACTACTACTACGTCCGTGAACATCTAGGTTAGAACTGATCTTCAGAAGCCTATGCTCAACGTAAAAGATACTAACGGGATCGGGAGGTCAGACTCGCCGTCTTGAATGAGGCGTCATCGGATGCCAATTGCGTAAATCGATGCTCATGCTGTTGATCACTGGACTGTATAGTACAGACTCGATTATTTACAGACCGCCGCTATATAGCTGGAACATTGCTGAGTGCGGTGTAAAACTATACTCACCCTATAACGACTATTACTGACGTCACTACTACATCTACTACACCCTGACGATCCGGTTTAGAATTGATCTCGAATGCAACATATGTCATATTTGGGATTTCACTTTCTTTAACTTTCTTTCACTTTAATGCTTGAATGCTTGTAGTAAGAGCCGACTAACGGGATCGGATGACACAAAGTGGTCGACAGATGATATCGTATCCAAATTGTGTAGATCGATGTTCATGCTGTTCATCACTAGACTGTCTCATCTGGATTGGTTATATTTACAGACTGCCACCGTAAAGCTGGAATATTGCAGAGTGCGGTGTTAAACAAACAAAGAAATAAAAGCCTACCACTAAGTACTAAGGTACTTCAAATTTCGCTTCACTCAAACGCTATTAGTCCGTACAGCTGACACACACAAACGTGACAGAACATGGCTAGGAAAAATGTCAAGTCTGACTCACTCTCCTAACGAAACAACCCTAAATCAATATTTGTCTCATTCTGTTACAACTGACATTCCGCTACATTTCGCCAAACACCACGGCGGGCACTGCTATTTCTGCAATCTGTTTACTCGTGTTTATTAGAGTTGCATCTACTACAAATATATATCTTATATATATCGCTCGTGTAACGTTAGCAATGACTGCACTGGACAAACCAATGATTGATACCATGAGCATCTGTCGAGACAGCAACAACATTCACCGATGCATCGACACATAAGGAAGTAAGGTGATCGTAAGTCAGTAAGATGCATTACCAAGGAATGACAGCTAATGTTCGCGTAAGTAACAGATGTTTCGTGAATGGCGCCCCACGACTAGATTAACTGGTAATCTCTGAATATATAATAATTTTTATGGAGACAAGCAAATGTTCTGAAATTGAAAAGGAGATCCGCTGGAATTGGCAGATCCGGAAGAAATCTAGACTTGGGTTATTTAGGGCAGTAGGGGTAAAAATGTGGTTATGAAGACACAAAAGCCATGAGTTCACAATCTGTGTCATAATGTACTTTCAAAGGGTCAAATTGATGAATATCATATGCAAATATCATGCATACGAACAGTTCCGTTTTGGTGGAAGGTTATATTGAAATAATGACAATGATCTTTTCATCGTCAAGAATCTGTTCTGCGGTAGATAAGCTCATGTGGAAATAGTACCTACTACTACTACTACTGTCCGTGAACAACACGGAATCTAGTTTAGAACAGATCACTGAAGCTGAGTCATAATACAAGTACGCTTTCTACATGTACACGCAAGCCTAACAATGATGCGAAACATGACTCCATCTAAAATGTCTTCAGCAGTAGTCAGTGACAAACATCATCCGAGAAAACCTGACAGACAAGTATCTGCATAAACAACGCACCTGTCTGCGCTTTCAAGGTTGAGGTCATAGGTTCGGATTGCTGACGTCATCTCTACGTCAAAGAGGTCATCCGTCTCGTCTTCCGGGTCAGAGGGCACGTCAGCAAAAATATCAAACCCCTTGCCCTCTACAGCATCTGAAACAGGGAGGATCACGGTTATACGCGTCAGTCGACCCAACAAAGAACTGCCAATTTCTGGCGCGGTGTATTTTTAGTACAAGATGGTCGAAATAGGTCGTTTGCCTTTCCCTGTGGAGGGGCATTGCTAATGTTTGAGGGATGTGTTGATTTACACAGTCTAGCAAGCGCATCTCGGAGACGGCTACTTCCGTGCCAAGATGCGAGAGGTTTTCGAAGATGAGTATGTCGGTGTTTCGCGGCATGCTATTTACGGTGCATAACAATATCGGTCCCAGCACAAGTTGATTCGGTTCAGAGTGAAATGCTGCCATTTCATGCACGGTTGCATATTGCAACCGTGGGAAAGATTTTTTTACCTTGCTGAATATGTCTACTCGTTCACCTTCTCTCTGTATTCATTAACAACTCTAAATCTTTGGCTTTCTCTTAAGTCTGAATGAAAGATATTCCTCATTTATACTGGCGTAAAGTTCGTTGCATCTTGTATTACAGACTGCCGCCAGGCAGCTGGAATATTGCCGAGTGCGACGTAAAATTAAACTCACTCACTTATTACATTTACAAGGACTAATTATTTCACCCTACCACGTAAAGAAATCGCATTCCCCAAATTTAAACTCACTCACTCATTCCGTTTACAAGGGCTAATTATTTTACCCTACCACTCCAACAAATCTTATTCCGCTTAAATACATTTTAATATAATCCTCATTTAAGGACTGTTTTTATGATTACGATATAAAATACATGGTTTTTTTTATTGATTTGTCTCCGAAGTAAATGTACAACAGGACTAAAATGAAAAAACAAGTTTTTCGACGATGCGCCAAGAGCTACGACGAGAAAGCTATTTCAGTGATCTAAACTTGTCTTCACCGGCTCACTGGGGCAGTTTGACATAAGGCAAAGCAATCAATCACAAAAATTGGCAAACAGCCAAATGACGTCACGGCAGCACGTGTGATGGGTTCTTGCCGCTAAAGAAATTGACAAGCTAAAACGGAGACTTTTATTTGACGTTTGGGCATAAACACCTTATGGCTTCGCAACATGGCTGAGAAATGGAACGACCGTGCATAAATAACTCACAACTCTGTCATTAGCAATGAGAGGAGCTACGCGGCAGACACCAATTCCCCTGGGGAATATATATTCTTATTCGTCAAAGATATAATTGATATTAGCAAGCTCATTTCGCTTTGATGGCCGACCACAAAACTGATACTTGCAGATGTAATCAAATGATACCAATGTAATTATTTACGTAATCACATCTAGAATCGATTCGGTACGATCTTGAATATCTTGTATGGTACACTGCCCGTGAAGTGGACGGTTTTGGTCTGATCTTTCAGTCGCCTCGGACTAAATGAGATTAAATGACGTACTTGTTGTTTCCCTACCTTGTACTCTGCCTTGAGTGAGTATGGTTTTACACCGCTTTAAGTACTGTTCCAGGAATATTACGGCGGGGGACGACAGAAATGAGCTTCACATACTGAACCATGTGGGGAATCGAACACGGATCTGCATCGTGACGGGCAAACACTTTAACCACTGGGCTAACTTCCCGCCCCAACCCTACATTAAGGGGATAAAGAAGAACCGGTTGCCTCGAAGTCTGCCAGTGTATCTGTTCCTAATATTCTTTTCCTATTTGGGCTAGTACATCAGGTACACAACCCACAACTTCAGTGTGTGAATGAGTGAGCATGGCCTTATGCCGCCTTTAATATCAATGTGCGTTCATATCACAAGCCGTTTCCATATTTATAATGAAGGTAAAGTCAGATTCAATTGCATTAAACATATGCGTCTTCTATACTTTTGTAAATGTGTATGTGTAAATAATTAAAAATATCATTCATTTCTGATATCAAAATTGGAATAACCGATATCCATATTTCGTAATATCTCTAAATAAGAGTCACATACAAAACAACAATTTCGATCACAATGTACATACTAAAAATTAAAGATATCTGTCATTTCTCAATACATAATCTCTGTTGATTTGTTGTTTAACTCATATCAAGATATCGGCAATCATAGCCAAGGCGATAGCATCAATAGCCAAGATATCATTAATATGCTTGGTAATATCTTTGATTAATTTCGCGATATCATGAATGCTATTCCTGATATGTGTAATTGTTTCTTTTCGAGACACCTTTAATTTACTTCAATATATCTTGAAATCAAATAAACATATCTCTATTTTCATATAAGATCTCAAATTTAATCGTAAAAAATGTGACAATGCCTGGTCATACGTCGCATTGTCCCCGAAACTGACAATAAATGGATGTCGCCGGCAATTCAAACTGTGTGAGTCGTTACCTTCATTCACCACTTACTTGCTAGGTTTTCTATGAACTGATATTATAAACATTTCAAAATACGGCAGAAAACACCATTCACCCACTCCATGATACTGACTCCCCTGTCCCCATGAGGACATCGTCTACTCGCTATTTTCGTTAGAATGACGTCATTACGGACGTTAGGAGTACACACCTTTGACGCCTTTTATGTAACTGTGAACAGTGTTCAGTTCAAGCCATTTCATCTCGTGAAAAACCTTTACTCAAAATAACTTTTGCCATTTCATTTCGCTGACTCATGTACGCATGACGTATCGTTTCGAAATCCTACGTTTAACCTTATCACTGCAGAGAGATGTCATGAGTCATCAAGACCTACCTGTGTATAAAATTGTCCTCGTTTCACACATAAACATAACACGGCATTTACTAAGAGCGCGCAGTTGGTAACGCGAGACCGTTGCCTAGCAACATCGGCATCACTTTCTTCCTATCAAACTGGTTTTGTTAGAACTACAACAACACATCACCAAACTAAATGCGCATTAAAACGATTGTCGTCAAATATGGTCCCTAGTCCGTTGAGACTGCCAACAGTCGGACATCAATACTGCTTTACTTCGTATTTGTTAGACTGGCGGTAACGTGGCCAAGTGGATAAAACACTGTTTTCTCAGAGACGTAAGGTTCGGTTCCCTATGACTAGCCATGTTGTTTCCATCGGGACACATCTGCAAAGTTCCTAAAGCTACGTTCACCCATTTAAATATGTCGTCGACAAGCTTTAAAAGAGAACATAACAAAGAGGACGACGTTTTGTCAAGTTAAATTACCTTATAATCAAAATTACGCGTCATGTGTAATCTGAAGGACGAAAAGACATCCTCGCTAGAGAAAAAAAGGAGTTCTGCTATGTGTACGAGATCAATTTTACATAGACTGGTTCGCGTCGGAAATGCGTTGCGTCACCTTTAAATTGCACGACCACAGTAACATTCAGTTACTCGCACAATGAAGCAGGCTACCATTACCACATATCACTTACAGAACAAAGAAACCAAAACCGGAAGACGCGAAAACGCCTTTTAATAATTTGTTTAACGACGGAGATCAGAGAACAAGAGTGAGAAATAGTTTCCATATTTTCCTAAGCAGTCTACGCCATTAAATAATTCACTTGTTCGAAATTTGGAGACACGGGTTTCATAATTAAGCTATTAACATGATCAGAATTTTTAGGAGGCCATGCCTTAAAAAGTATATTGTATCGTAAAGAGTGGTATGTTTACAAAATGAATCCATGAAAACAACTTCACTAGTCAATCGGGACAGTGACTATGAACATTTACTGGCCCGTCTATTTTTTTTTACTAGCCACGAGCTTGCGTACCAGTGGCTATTTCGCTCAATTCAGAGAATAGCCACAATAAGAAATCATTCGCGATGTTTGAGAACATTCGTCTTCTCATTTAGGAAAGGAGGGCATGTGTCAACCAAGTCAGAGAGCCTGACCACCCGATCCCGTTAGTCGCCTCTTACGACAAGCATAGTCGATTTATATGGTAAGGAGTCTACCCCGGACCTTCACGAGTCTCGTTGAACAGAAATTAGCTAGGTACAAATTCAAAGAATATATTATTATTTACAACATATACCCATTTAGTCACAAATTTAACGGGCCTTGGGGAAGCCCCTGGGCTAAACATTTCACACAGTCTGTTCGTTTCTTCTTAAAAGAAAATTGAGTCCAAATGACCGTTGAATATTTCATTCAGAGACGTTTTCCATTTTCATCGAATAGAATGAAATGGTAAGCTACTTTGAGATATGATGTGTCAAAATTATATGTTTCATCTTGTGACAACTATGGGGCGGGGTTCACATAAACGCTGCGTGAATAACATTTCCTCGCTATGTCGTCATGCCTGAGTTGTCAAAAGGGCTTACTGCGCGGGTAGTTCACACGTACTTATCCCTAACTTATTAAGAAACAGCAAAACTAAGATTTTATGACTATTAGTTTACTCAACACATATAATATAAATAAATAATATAATACAATTTTGTTTAGGACTAACAACAGAAAAATGACGCACGTACGGAAGCAAAACGTAATGGTTATAAAAACCAAAGTGGCCGCCGCCCTTAAACAATCGGTCGGTACATTCTCATACAACAGTGATCATTGTAATTGGCAGATCGACAGGTAATGTCCTAAATGTTAATTAGTCTGGGGTTATTTACGTACATTTGACTAGCGACAGACACGTCAGTACTGACGAAAAACTATGTGCATGCGTTGCCACAAATTGAGTGACGAACAACAAGTGTTGCTCGTCTCGTCTGAGCGTGGCGCAGATGATTGTGGAATGTGAAGTAGACAATAGCACGTGGCATTCCGTGGAGTTTCCCACAGGGCGCAATACTGGGGATTGGTCTTTCTACAACAAAGACTCCTTTTGTTATTCACGTGGCTTTTATATGTATTCCCGTGAACAAACGACAACGTTTTGGGATTGAAGTTGGATTTCTTTGCAATTTAATAATGCATGCGTCTTTTACGAATTGAGCTAATTGGTTCTTACGTTAATTAACATGGCGTCACAATTACCATATATATCCTGATTGACATCTTGCGGTCCCAAGTGGTACAATTTTATACTGTGTAACCTTTGACACACATTTACCTTCTGAAATCTGGTGTTTATTTCTGTTAGTCTGTTACTGTGAGTGACGGATAATGAACTTCAGAAATGGAATCGAACCCGGGTCTTCAGCGTGACGAGTGAATGCTTTAACCACTAGGCTACCCTACCGCCGCCACATTGGGACATTTGTTCTGGTGTACTGTCAAGCTTAAGGAATGCAAGCAGAGATACCAGGGCGATATGAATGATAAATGATAACAAATTCGGGCCCATCTTAATGTCAAATCGGTCTCAACAGTCAGTGGGCATCTCGTCTATTCGTATAGCAACACGACCGTTCCCGTTGTAAGTAAAATATTCAGTTACTAGTAATTGCGCCCAAAAAAACAAATGCTTTCATCTTTGCTGCAAACAAGCTCGCGATGGAGATATTACAACAGGAAAAAATGTTGTTTTTTCTTTTAAATATAAGTACAGTTTTGTTGACAAGTCCGGACAAAACAAGGAAGTCACGTGGCCGTAAGTCTGTCACACAACACCACCCCTGGCGTGTGACGAAAACATGTAATTCACCGTCACAGTAAGTATGCACTCTTCTCATCACGGAAGTAAAAAACACGAGTTAACTACGTGGTCCCGCTTCACAACGCGATCACACTGATATGGTTATTGTTAGCTCTGAGTTACGGGTTCCCGGTTATGTGACTGACTTGAACAGCGGGTCCCAGATCAACAGCAAGATTGCGTGGTTTACAATATTCAACTCACCACACGATATGGACGTTCCGGCAAATTCCCATGGCGTTTCTTCGTTCTCAGAGTCAAATCCATTGATGTCTCCAAAGTATCCTGTGACAAAAAGAGATTTACTTAGCAATGATATTTAAATATAGCAAAAAGAATACGCCTTTAATTAAAAATAAATGCTTATCATCCTGCTAAGCGATGATGATGTATGATATGATGGTTCGTAAAGTTACGACCTATCGTCTTTTCAGAATATGGGGTCAGTAATAGGTATCAGAGATCACAGATTTAGAGGTTCAATGAAGAAAGTTCGAGTTTGGTAACCAGATCTGTTTTCAATGTTTCAGCTGAAATTGGAACATCATTTAACATCTGTTACTCATATCTGTGGTCTAACTAATACGAGAGGCCATTGTCTGATATCCGTCGTATGTTTGAAAAGGGTTTTGTCGCTTGAATGTTCGTTTCAACATGTTTTTCATACAGTCTGAGTAAACTTATTCTCAGTACTTTTCGTTACACTCCACCACTGAGTCTTACTAAACCTTATGGGAGGTCGCGTCAGATAACCTTTGAGATTGACCAATCAGAACACAGCTTACCAAATCGCGTAAGTGCACATTCGCACATCCCTTATGAACTTTTTATTTCGAAAAGGTTCGTACTCGAACGATTCCGAATGCTATTTAGCGTACGATCGCTTCCGGGTGATGCACACAGCGTACGTGCTGCCATGACAACGGTGAGTAAACACTCGCTGAAAATAGTGTTATGACAATATTCAAGAATGTTAATATTAGCAAATGGTAACCATGTCAACAGAAACCCCAAAGCGTATATACTGTAGGTCAAATAACTGTGTTAGATGTTGATTTTTGTTTTGAAAGTCCCTCCGATCCCTAAATAGTAGCCGTTGTCTGGTTAAATCTGTTTAACCGTCTCGCATTTGATTGGATCGTCATTGGTAGCTCAAAGGTTACCTGACGCGACCTTCTACTAGGTTTTGTTAGACTCAGTGGTGGAGTGTAACGAAATACACTGAGACGAAGCTTACTTAGACTGGTTTTTCATATGGATACTAGCCCTGATTGTCATACTGTGCTCGCTTATTGATCTATTTTTGTATAATTTTAAAAGGGTTTCGACGATTACGACTACGAGGCTAACGTTATGGAGAATTAAAGAAAAGAAATATATATAAAAAAACCAAAACAAACAAAAAAACAACAAAAGAAAAAACAGAACAAAACAAAACAAACAAAAACAAAACACAAAAAAAAAAAAACAACTAAAGAAATCGAAACATAATCGATATATTCATACTCGAAATACATTCACATTTGATTTGTGTCCAGACATGGAATTAATTAAATGCACTTGTGCATGGAAAATATCAATATGAGATAGCTGATACCCTGCTGAGATCCGACCACAACTCTATCAACAGAGGGTACGACGCATTACGCATCGGGGATTCTTGGTTGAACCTAAATGCACCCATTCTGTTTCCGATCAATATATTGATTATGTCGTAAACAGATCCATCTCCAGCTCGCGAGAGGTCCAAAGCTGATTAGCGGCTGGCCACCCTTCTTGGCTATAGGTCACAGTATCTAATTAATCACAAGGCAGTCTCTGGCCACTTATCCGGTGACCGTAAGCTGGCGAGTGACCCATACCCGCTAGACAAACGGACACGATGTCGCAAAACAAGCTCTTTATAACTCGGTCGTATTATCGTCAAGGCTGGTGAGTAAGTGAGTGAGTTTTCATTCCTTTAGTAGCCATATTCCAGCAATATCACGGCTGAAGACAACAGAAATGGGATTCACACATTGTACCCATGAGGCGAATCGAACCCAGAATGTTAGCGTGACGAACAAACGCTTTGTATACTGTACTACCCCACAGCCATTACCGTGAAAGATGGAATCTCTGTCAACAAGATCCAAATCACGCGCTGCAGAAGTCGGACTTCAAAACTTAACGTTGACGTCTAACGTGATCGCATGTCTGATGTTTAATTTTTCCTTCCATTTGAGATTATTTAACACCCTTAATTACAAGTGGGTTGTCAGTGTGCATGGTGTTTCCCCATAGAATACCCAAAGGGGGATTTTTCATTTTTCTATCCGGACCCGCAATGAGTGTTTAATGTAATATTAAACAGCCTAGGGCTATGCACGCAATCAACTACGACATTCTTTATCAACACGCTATCTCTGTTGTCCGCGTGCATATTTAAGAGCCAGTTGTATTTCGGTGCAACCCGGTACGCAGTCGTCCTGAAGGGGAAAATAAACACCGGCAAACCGGATTTCGTATGAATTTCCTGTGACGTCATATGAACGTCAAAGGTTACACACGTTTCGTCAAGGTCAGAATGCACACAGGTTAACAAACCTTTAAGCAGGGTTGTCATGGCGGGCGAGTGAGATATCTTGATGGGGGTTTTGCCGCCGTATGTAGCGATGCTTGGGTCGGCGCCACAGGAAAGAAGAAGACGGACGATCTCCAGGTGGTCGTTCTCCACGGCATCGTGAATTGGTCTGAAGAAAAGAAATGCGAATGCTTAATGTCATTTTCTTTTTCAGGTTGTGATGCGAAGAATCTCAAAATCGACGTCAAAGCAATGCAAAAAAACTCTCAAGATAGTATCGTGAAAATACATTTCGGTGTACCATACTGATTAAGCCTGCACAAATCTCTGAGGTAAAAACATAATAGTTTAAATGATTATTTCTCGAAGAATGATAAATAACAGACTTGGTATTTGGATTTGCCTCTTCGAAGACTAGAATTACTACATGTATACAACAATGGACTCGGCATTCAGTACAGCTTTAGAGCAAAGCTACATATTGATTGACTGATCTCTTCGAAGATACACCGCTTTTAGCAATATTCCAGTAATATCATGGCGGGGACACCAGAAATGGGCTTCTCACATCGTACCCATGTACGGAATCGAACCCGGGTCTTCGGTGCAACGAGTGAAAACTTTGACCACTGGAGTGCCCACCGCCCTCGGAGATACAAACTATAGTATCAGTATCATCTGAATACGTAAGTGTTATACAACCACAATCAGGTGATTGTGGAGTTTCCTGACGTAAACCACCCTTTGTGTACACAAAACACGACCTTCAAATATGTCCTAGGACAAAGATAAATCTGCTCTCACTGTACTAAAAGTACATTCTCAAGTAGTGTAGAAGAACAGTCTGAAGACGAAATAGTTTGTGTATTTGGTACGGATTCAGGGTCAAAATAAACAACACAGCTGCCATGACCACGATGGATATGACTCATACATGTAGTTTTATTTAGTTGAGTGAGTGAGTATAGTTTCAATAAGTAATTGAATAGGTCAGTCTCGACAGGCACGTGCACGAGCGATCGCGCGCGAACACCCACACCCGCACCCACATACCCACCCATCCACTCTCCTACACACACACACACACACACACACACACACACACAAAACATGTCTGAAGCCCCTTAGCACAGACATAATTTTGCAATTCTGGCCGGTTTCGCATTGATGTGATCACCATGAGAATAACGTCAGACACTACCTACATTATTTATATATAATTTCCAGTGGCCCTTTAAAGTTCAAAGCACTTAAAATCAGTTTACAAAAATACCATACACTGACGAAGATCGAGTTGCGCTGCTTCGGAAACGGATGTAAGTGAGCACAGCTGAAAAAGGTCAAGCTGACTTGGGTTTTGGAGTATGCAACTGCGGTAGTATTTTATTATCACATAGTGTCCATAATCACTGGTTTTGTTTCGTTCTTGCATCACACAACAATATTCCAGCTATATGGCGGCTATCTATAAATAGTACAGACGAGACCAGTCAAATCCAGTGGTCAACAGCATGAGCATTGATCCACAGAGCTGGGATGAGATGACATGTGTCAACAAAGTCAGCCAACCTGACCGCCCGACCCCGCACCTTACGACAAGCAGTGGTTACTGAAAACCATTTCTAACCCGTATCTGCTCGGGATCATAGTTATTGCGATGAATATGATGAATTTGATCTTAGAATACGAATGGGTTCTGCAGTGTAAATTGATCATCCAAATGATAAAATAGTCCGAATATCTCCTCGCCAGTCTCAGTAAACTTATCCTCAGTACTTTTCGTTACACTCCACTACTGAGATTCAGTGATGGAGTGTCACGAAATACAATGAGACTAAGTTTACTTAGGCCAATCTCCTAACCAATCTCCTAACCAATCAACCTTTGATGGTGTTTGAAACTTCGAAAGAATTCCAGCCAAGTTATGTACAACACGAATCATTTACACAGACATTTCACCTTTCAGATTGTCTGCTGTGAACGGGGTTGATAAGTGTGTGAAATATAAGCCTAATGGATTCCAAATGAAATGCAGATACATATGTTCCGTTTCAGCTGGCACTATCAGTATTACAGAAATAAATGAAATGCTATATTCTCATTAAATTTGCAGCGTAGACCCAAATGTGTGAGCGAGATCAACCAGATTACCATACTTTGTTGAGGAATAGCGTTTATTTCGTACAACTCTAAAGAGCATTTCTGTTCGTAGTAGATCTAGAAATAAGGCCACTGCTCCTCTGATAATTATAAATACTATATATAATATATAATATAAATATAAAATTATAAATATGCAAATAAGATAGCAATACAAACAGAACGTCAGTGAAGCTAAGAAACACAAGTCAGTGAACCTGACTACTCAGTCCCGTTATTCCACGCCTCTTACGGCAAGCATGGGTTGCTGAAGATCAGCTCTAACCGTGATCTTCATGGGTGTTAGGAAGGAAGGATAACGGGTAAGAATGAAGGACTGGAGCTTCGGATGTCAAAATACACTCCACTAATCTCATCTCAGGCAGCAATGGTGTGAAACCATTTAGATGATAACCCATTAGCACGAGGCTCACAGAGGACAAATTTAACCACAAAATTGGCCATTACGTACACGTTTCTCGATATCAGCACCACTATGCCCTTCTATTGACCACGAAATGGCTACTTTCTAAAGCCGTTCACGTGTTTTGCTATGAGCAAAGTGTTCAGTGGTGTTTCATTTAATTCGGTCAGTGTCCCTTCCAGACTCATTCCCACTTACGGCCTTACAACGGTAAAGGTGGACGCCGAAGAGAGCTGAAAACACCCGAAGAGAGTTAAATGATCACGAAGTAATCCTGACGCGGAACTTCCCAATTTGACCTTTGGGTATTGCGGTGCACGAAAGGAATCAATTACCCGAATTTCGAATAGGCTGACAGTTGATACAATCTAGAGTCACATTCGAGTTAGCAGTGCCATTATTTTCGTCACTTTCTAAACGTCGTTGTGGCATACAGGACATGTATTTTGTTGATTATAACAACGACGAATTCAACTGTCGGCGCAACTGATCCAGATAATGCCCAAACCGCGATACACGTCGAAGGCGTTGAATTAAAACAATTTAGAAACAATATCATCTGACGTTCATGTTAGTTATTGATATCCAATAACTGCTAATTCTTACTGGCGTTTGAAAAGACCGGTATTAGATTATAAAATATTCGGTCAGAAACGACATAATCAGTTTAACCAGATCGAGTGCGGTGAAGAATTGAGAACACCACCAAGGGAGTCCGTCATCAATTACACGCGGAAAGGTCAGCTGTCAGAGTAATCACGTGACCAAATCAATTTCACTCCGAATGACAGGTTAGCGCTGATTTATGATAATAACAGGCAGGGGCGGCGTGCATGACTTCCACACTCTGGCATGTGTTGTGAGCTTTGTGTCGGCAGACATCTAGGTCAGTAGGCCACAATCGAGCTGACGTCACACTTCAATACTCACGTTCACACACGAGTTAGAACGAGAAGGTAATATAACCTTGGGTTATATTTATGGGACATAAAAAGACATCACACTGCTTCTTAATGAATGATTGATAAATGGCATTAACGAACCCGACATTGTTCGTTGTTGGGGAATTGCTTTGTTTTCTTGTACCAGATGAAATATTTATAACATCATCGGTCGTTCCGATAGAGAAGATGGTATTTCTTTGAATCGCTCTACTCTATCCTATATTGACAATAGGAATAAAACGACCACATGACTACGGTTGTGTTACAAAAGAAACGTGATAGAATATCCTGTTTTAATAACTTGTTGTCGGTGTGAAGTAAAACAAAACAACTAAACTCCATTGCGTTATTTGATTTTCAAAGCCGCTGTGAATCACAATCCCCTATTACAGAAGACAAGTTGTACATTATAAAATAATTGGCATAAAACTGAGTACTGCACCCGGTCAATACAGAATATGAGCCACTATATTGCATTTAAAAGAGATTTAAACTTAGATAAGAAATTACTATAGCTGTAGATGATGTGTCAGTATGGCATTAAAATAGTGTAACGTCGGTTTATAACTGTCAGCTCAGTATATGTGTTACCTGAACCACACTACTTTCCCTACTGCATGCCTAGCCCTCCCTGCAATGTTAAAACTCAAAATGAAGCAAGTCTATATTTCCTCATCTCACATAATGGGTCTATGTGATACTATCAAAATAAAATATATTCTGAGACTAAGCGATAGATTGTGTGTGTGTGTGTGTGTGTGTGTGTGTGTGTGTGTGTGTGTGTGTGTTTGGAAGTAGGGAGCGGGATTTGGGGAGATTTGAAGTAATTCCTCCGGTCCCAGGGGCTTACCATTTCGATTAAGTCATGAAACCGGGTTTGGTATTGACAAACCTAACAGGATTCGAACCAAACGATTATAGCGAATCTGGGACACACCTGCTCCACAAAGTTCTTTGTAGAGGCCACAGAAAGTGAAATTATTGAGGCGTGGTTTCGGTAAACATTAAACTGTCCAGACCCAATTCTAATTAAGCGTACAGTTTACCGTGATGACCATGGAATGTCCCAGGAATGCAACCCTGAGCCGACATGGAAGTTTGCCAAACAATCAAATTATAAAACAGACCATAGTGCTGGCTAGTTGATGGGAGTACGATCGTGAAACCTGGAATAGAATTACCGGCAAGCATTTGCTGGGTCACATTTTTGCTAGCATACCGTCGACATGTTGTGTGTGTGTGTGCCTCTTAGATTGCGTGTTGTCAAATGGAATATTTGGCGAGAATGTTGTAAGTTATTTCCTAAATGCGGGCTCGTTGCATCTGCTTATAATTACGTACACAAACCGGCTGGCTCGGTTTGAAAATACAAGATGTGATAGTTGGTTCGTGTTCAGCACAACAACACGATGAACACATTGTGCACGTCCGGTTATAATCGAACGAGGAAACAATTTGAAGAAAATTTGAAAAACGATATAAAGCCGTTTTAAGAGGTAATACTTTAAACAAAAAAGAATACTGAGAGAAAATTTGATTAGATTAAACACATCACCCGACAGAGGACATCATTAATCACTGTATCTGTTCCCTGAATGCATTGAGCACAAGTTTGGTTAATCGGAGCGACATCAAGCGGTAAAGATATCACTTTCAATAACACAAATCCCGATTACAAATATCGATCCAACTTGAAGCCTATTATTTTTAGAAGCTAAATTTTGTTTCGTTACGTCAATTTTGTACTGGGATTCAAATTTATTAATAATTCATTTAAATTACGCTAGATGGAATATCGCGCATTTGAGTACTAGGTCTATTCTCGGCGAATCACATAGTCATCAACCGCCTCCGTTTGTCATGCATAACGAACAATAATCATAGGATTTTGACCTTTAACATCAATGACGTTTACGCTGGCCTCGTCGATCGAGGCATGTTACGTGAACAACAAAGTGAGTACTGTTATTCTATACGGTATAGATTGTATCACATTTCAGAGGGTATGTTTACGCGCAGCATGCTCCAACTGGCAGTTGCACTGTCACAAAAAAATAAATAAATAAAAAATTCAAAATAAAAAAATAAACGGATCTGAAACTTGAAACTTTGTTTTCGTTTTCTATTACATCGGGAGAGTGTTTTTGTCTGCGTGAATCGATCAACGCCGTGCTGGGAGACACGTGCAGTATCTCGCTGCAGGGGATGTTTGAGATGATAAAATGTGGAAGGTTAGCGACGATCGCGGTACTTTCTTGCAAATATCATGTTTATCTCATCACTGCGGGAAAAAATATTTAACTTTTTATCTCTCATTCACCAAACTGGGCGGTGGGGTAGTGATATGGTTACAGCGTTCGCCCGTTAGAACCAAGAACCGGTTTCGATTCCCCACTTGGATACAATGCGTGAAGAGTATTTGCTGGAATATTGCAAAAAAGTGAGTGAGTGAGTGAGTGAGTTTAGTTTTACGTCGCACTTAGCAATATTCCAGCTATATGGCGACGGTCTGTAAATAATCGAGTCTGGACCAGACAATCCAGTGATCAACAACATGAGCATCGATCTGCGCAATGGGGAACCGATGACATGTGTCAACCAAGTCAGCTAGTCTGACCACCCGATCCCGTTAGTCGCCTCTTACGACAAGCTGAGTCACCTTTTATGGCAAGCATAGGTTGCTGAAGGCCTATTCTACCCCGGGACCTTCACGGGTCTGCAAAAAAGTGGCGTGACACTATACTCATTTATCCTATACAGTAAACGTGTTCAGCAGTATTGTTTTCCTACGTTTCATGGACACCAATCACATGACAGTAGTAGTGTTCCAGTTTGTTTCCAAGGGTCTTCAAATGCTTGTGTATCTCACAGCTTCTGAAGAAACCTGGAAAATCATAAAGGCACACCCGTGCTGTCATGTGAACCGATATTTTTGCCCCTCAGTCTATATCTCACACATTTCTGATTTGAAAGATTTCGTATAGTTCAGCTTTTAAACTATCTATATTACGATAGCGGCACACGATGTCTTTCATAGTTCGATAAGGTCACTTTTGGAAAAGAGGCCTAACTTGGTAAGACTTGGTAGGTGTTTCGGCAGTGGGTTTCACGAATGGAACAAAATCCACGTCGTCGGCGCAACGAATAACGTCAGAATCAGAAAACCAATGGTTGACATAAACCCCACTAACTCAGTCACCCCAGCAGGAGTGAATATTACTTCGCGCCGTATTATGTATTCCCACCCTATTGCCGTGTGCACCAGTCGGAACCAACAGATCATACATTAAAACTGCCTTCTCGCGTGAAGCATTGCTGTGTGAATCAAACACGACGCAAAAAGACACAACTACAGCACTGCCCAAAACCGGTATGACAAGATGCGGAACAAACTCACAGCAAACAGTCTATACAATATTCACCTAAACCCGTGCAGCTGTATACGTGGTTACACAAAAAGGACCGTCACACCACCGATCGTATCTTAAAGCCTTATTTATCTACGACCGCTGATGTTGAAATCATTCACTTCCCATTGTTCAAAACACTGAAACTTGACGTAGGCGAAACAAACCCACGCTGCAATGGTAAAATATAAATGGACAGATACAACGCCAACAAGTCGGAGAAGATCCGGGTTAAAATCGGTGTTCAGTAAACATCCTTGTCGTGATAGTCGACAAAAGGGATCGGATGGTCAGGCTTGGCTGGCACATCTCATCGCATGCCAAAGGCGTACATAGATGTTCATGCTGTTGACCACTGGATTGTGTGGTCGAGGCTCGATTCCAGACTCGATCATAGAACTAACCAACGGACAGCGATCACGCCTTAGAAGTGAATGTTCCACTTCATGTTCTACTACAGCCGTGTCAACTTTCAATGAATCAAGCTGCCAGGTCGGCGAAAAACACTCCATGCACATTCCGCCTGCTATTGCTTATCTCTACATCAAACGCGAACGGAGGCGGTAGAGCCTTCTCCAAAGAATGTGCACATTCATCATCCACGAATATTTTGCTTTCGGTTTAAAAAAATCAATTTCCAGACCAAACGCTTTCAAGCGTATTTTGAAAACGTTAATTGATTGGTGTGAACAAGATGAGGCATGTTTAGATTCAGGGTCGATTTCCTCCACACGTATTTCATATGTGCAGTGTGAATAGATGAAAGTCGTAAAATATTTACGTTAAAGATTTTCTTCCTCTTAAAAATGACCTGGTTGTTTTGAGGCAATGTACGTGATGACCCTGGTTATCCCGAGCCATGTCGACTAACAAGGGTCAGCGAGTGTAGAACGTACCACGGTGGGCGGTCTTGTGTGAAGACTATCATGTACGGTGCGATGGGGTAGCCTAGTGGTTAAAGCGTTCGCTCGTCACGCCGAACACCCGGGTTCAATTCCCCACATGGGCACAATGTGTGAGGCCCATTTTCTGGTGTCCCCCGCCGTGATATCGCTGGAATATTGCTAAACGCGGCGTAAAACTAAAACTCACTCACTCACTCCACGCCGATACGAAACAGTGGCTATAAAGTGAGTGTCTGAGTTAAGTTTTACGGCGCTTTTAGCAATAGTCCAGCAATACGATGTCATACGGCTAGGGGCACCAGAAATGGGTTTCACATGGGGAATCGAACACGAGTCTTTCGGCGGGAAGATGCGAATGGCCTTAACCACAAGGCTACCCCACCGCGCCTGTTTCGATAAAGAGGTTGAGGGTCAGGAGGCTTGTCAATGTTTAACCTCGGGTAATCACATATCTCAACAAGAATCGGTATGTGAGTATAATAACATTATTCAGAAACAAAAGAGTATGTATTACCACATTGTGATACATGAATCATAAGACAAGGAATTTATTCATTGGAAAATCAGTACGCATTCCACAGTCTGCCTAGATAGCGAATATCACATGTCGGAACAATTTTGTGTGTAATGATACAAACATTTCGTAACTGTAACATAAATGCGCCCGCCCTCAAAGGTGACTCATCGCAAGATCTGCCATGGGTCAATGAGAATTACGCATCACCATGCATCCTTCGTCGTCTCAATAAGAACGAAATCGCTGTGCGGAACCTTGAGGAATAAATCTCCAGGAGCGGTTGGTTGGTTTGTTGTTTAATGCCGCACTCAGCAATATTCCAGCTTACGGTATTAGTTTGTAGATAATCAAGTCAGAACTAGCCGATCCCGTGATCAACAGCATAAGCATTGATCTACGCAGTTGGGATACAATGACAAGATGACAAGAGTCAGTCAAGTTAGTGAGTCTGACAACCCGATCCCGTTAGCTGTCTCTTACGACAAGCATGGGTTACTGAGGATCAGTTCTAACCCAGATCTTCACGGGTTAAATGTTCGGAGGAAATAAAGACGGTATGAATGTCGATATAACTGTACATGTATATGAGGACGTGCAGAATCGCATATTTAAAAATAACTAGTCCCGTTTCAGAAAGCTCTCGAAAGCCTAAGATCTCGTAAGATTTCTCTTAGCGTTTGTACCTCCTGTCAGAGTACAGGAGGTACGCATGCACGAAAAGGGTTACGAGATCTTAGGCTTTGTGAAACGGGGCCCTTGGTTTGCAACACAATAATCCGGAGTTCTAACGTGCATATTACTTTGAATGGCATGGGCGTATATGCATAATTGGGAATGCTCGTCCAGTGTGTGATGACGTCCCTCACCTGATACCATCCTGAGAACAGCAGTTGACGTCGGCGCCGTGTTCTATAAGGTGACGTGCGACGTTGATGTTGCCTTTCACGCAACTCTCGTGCAGTGCGGTGTATCCCGCGTTGTCTCGCGCGTTAACCTTGACTGTGTGAGTACGTATGCAGTACAAGGCCACGTCCTGAAACAAGGGGAGATAATTTTAACAAAACAGCAGAGAACCACTTAAGAAACAGTGTGTTGTTTGGTTAGTCCCACGCGCAACAATATCCCAGCTAAATGGCAGCAATCTGTAAATAAATAGTCTGGACCTGCCTATCCAGTCTTCAACAGCATGAGTATCGATCTACGCAAATGGGACACATAGACTGTAGAAGGCAACGAACCAGATCACCCGATGCTTTCAGTTGTCTCATACGATAAGCATTGGTTAAGGAACACCAGTTTTAATCTGATCTTCACGGGCCCGGACAGTATGTGATGTTTAAATACAGATATCTCATACTAGGGACTTCAGTTGGGTGGATTCAGAGCATTACATTGACGCCATCCTCGATCATCAACAAATGTGCTAATGAAGTGCAGATATTAATGAATCATAACACCAAAAACATGTCACATCTTTCAAATATGCTTTTACGGAAGCAGATGTTCAGTTCATAATAGTTAACTTAAAAAACACAACCATGTTCTAATTTGAACGCACGATGTTCAGCAAATTGGGTATGATTATAAAACCATCAAGATATATCACCTTGAAGCTCTCATCACCACATCGAATTAAACATGCTACTGCAGGCACGACACATTTGAAGGCAAACCCAAGCGTCGCATTTTAGAAAGTGTACGGTACATCGTTCAATAGTATTTTATCCCTCCGGCTTTTGGCAAGGGAATGGAACGTGCATTTATTCGCTATGGCATTAAGTGGGATGACCGATTTATAAGACAGGCCTTCCTCGGAAAACATACTAATTTACGTAATCTAAACTTAGGTAATCGCCGCATGCGTGCGTCAGGACGGTTGCTATGACAACGTCGGGCGAAGGGTCACGGCTGGCGAGCAAGCTGCCTCAAGCCTTGATTTCCGGTCTTGCTGACTAACGCGTTTATTGGGGGAGGGGAAGGGGGGAGAGGAGGGGCTACAAAAGTGGTGGGGTGGGATTAGGAAGCGGGGTGTGAGGGGATGAGCAGAGTTTAGACAGATTCTGTGAAAATCAGGAGATCATTACAGCCACGGCTGTTTGTACTCTGCATTTTTATGAATCCCAAAGCCTCCCTGCTGCAGCCTTGATTGTATTATTCGCGTCTCTTGACATTCTCAGATTTCAATTTGGCCTCGAGCGGTTTATGCATTCTTGCTAAATTTGAAAGTCTGGTTTACATTGAATGAACTCGAGCTTATTCTAAAGTTGTAACCGAAGCTTTCAGGGTGTGACTTTTCTTCCTTCCTGCAAAATGTTCAGTAGAACTCGAGATATGAATACGCCAGTATCTGTAACCGGCTTTCGGGACGCAGTGAACTAGTCTTAAAATATTATATTGAGCGAAACTATCTACAGGGCTGAGCTTGGCGTTAAACAACCAGCAAAACAGATGTATCTAAAACGCGTAACCCGTTCACCTGTCGTATGTACTACGACGAGCGAGACTTTTAAAAATCTGTCTCTGCCTAACCCTGTGGTTAGCTACCCATGGAGAGAGAGAGAGAGGGAGGGAGAGAGAGAGAGAGACAGAGAGAGGGAGGGAGGGAGAGAGATGAGAGAGAGTGTGTGTGTGTATAGGGGGGGTCAAGCTGTGTTTTTTATATACATGATATTAGCTGCGTATCTTTCATTGCTATAAATATATTCGCTGCCCATTTCACGTGACGAGGGACGCCTCTTCTGAAAGCTGTTACGCCCGTTTTCTCAATCCTTTTCCACACCTGATTTCTCTCCCAGCCGACGGTATTTATGTCACAACTGGCGCTTGAATAAACACCGCACCCAAAATAAACAAGTCGTCCTACTTTTTAGAGCTCTGCAAAGTTCACCGTGACATCATTCAACGGCGTTCTGTCTCGCCCGACGTCACGTACCGCTGTTGGGGGATACACGGGTAAACAAACAAGCGCACAAAAACATCCTTGTGTGCGGGGGTGGGGGGCCACGGTATCCGGACGCCGGGGGGAAGAGGGCCTCTATTTACCTGGAAAAACACGTACCATACTCTCCATAAACATTCCTTGCCCTTTATGCCTTTCGACAGGTGAGCAGGTTACACTGCACGGCAATCACACATGCCCATGCCGATAGCAAGAACACATAGACCAATGCGCGCGTAGTTTCTGAATATAAATAATTTTGATAGTAACAAAGGGAGATCCAATGAAATAAATATTTCCTGCATTTATGACTTTGACAATGCAGGGAGGTCTAGTAAGGAAAATAATTTGTTTCTCGGACTGTGAGACAGATAACTTTGACACGTCACCGTATGCAATGAAATATAGATTGGATTTCCACAGTGACAGACGTTATGTTATTTCTGAATTGGTGGTACGTGAAAAGCAGTCGGGTCATAACTGTGTCACGTTCATATTTGTCTCGGTCGCCAATCTCTGCTGTTATCTTGCCCGACAAGCAAGGCAGCGCAAAAGAACCGGCGTACCATTATTTACCGGTTCAGACATGAAATTGCTACGTATTGCGATAAGCTGATCGAAAACCGGTATGCAGACATGCATTCGAAAGAGTTTGTCACACTCGGAAATCTTCAGACATTTTCAGTTTTCACACCGGAAGTCAAATTAAGTTCGGGTTGAAGTTGTGTTTCGCAATATTTTCGATCTGAATGTTTGAAATATTTACTCATTAATGATCAGTGATCTTTGACATGTTCCGACCAGGTGAATTGAAGTTTGTCTAATATCGCGAGACATTTTTTAAAGGGTGGAGTTAACTAACGTGTTTCATTTGTGCCAAATATCATAGTTCTGTCATAATGTAAAATTTTCATTAATGTTCATCAAGCATAGTGATTTTGTTGTGATTTTGATTTACACATCAAGCATTAACTCGAATATAAAGATTATTTAGCCAAACAATTCTTGCAATACTTTGTAATACACATCGCAATAATCACATGCTTTCGTATCACAATACACCGCAGCAGGAACATTTTCTGCAATACCCATCTCTACCGATAAGACAGTAGCTAATTCAGGCAATCGCGTGGCGATTCCGCGTAGGTAGTCACATCAGACATCGTACCCAAGCGATCCTCAGTCGTCGCTATCACAATCATGAATTCAGACAGTTGGCGGAGTTGGTTGACGGACATGTCATCGTATTCCATTTGCGTAGATCAATGGTCATGCTGTTGAACACTTGATTAGCTGGTCCAGAATCGATTATTTACAGACTGTCGTCATACAGCGGGAATATTGCCCAGTGCGGCGTACAACAAGCAACCAGTGAACGTGAACGTCCTTCCGCCCATCGAACACCATCATTATAAAACAGCTGCAGCAATTGTAGCATGGCTCCAAGGCTCCACTGAATGGGGAGCACACGGATGTATAGCAACCTGTTTGCGTGACATGTTTAGAAGTTAAAAGTCAGAGAGAACAAGTATTTATGGATGACAACTTCTTTGATTCTTGAACACATTATATTCTATCCTTCGAAGTGACAAGTGTAGATAAGGACCCAGTCTGTCACCCCAATCTATTTTTTTATTAGATTTATAAACTATCACTTAGACTATTATTTTTTAACTTAAGGCTTGTGCAAGTCCACAACCAATCTCGCAATTCATATAAACCACCTGAATCAGAAAAAACTACCTTTCATACGCATGCGAGATATCGGTGTTTATGGTCAATATATGGTCAGAAGTTCGCATTACACAATTCAGAAATAAGCCCCGTGGGCGATGTTGTCACGTTGCTATTCATTTATCGACTTGTTTAAATGGAAGTGCCACAGGAGTTGCCAAAGATAAAGACGAAACCTCATGCGTTCTTTAATCTGCCTTCGAGACAGAATGTCCTGCCACTTACGTCGCGGCGTGTCTTAAAATGGCCACGCTGGACCAATTTATCCGCGTAATAAGACCTGCCATACATGACCCTCCGGTACTGCAAATATATTCAAGGTGTGACTCATGTGTTTCGTAAGAGTACAGATCCTATATACATATCGTGACTGGCACATTTGCTGAAACCAATCGACGGTCATATCTGTCTAATAATATACAGACTTAATAGGATGACAAGATGTTTATGAAAAATAGCATTTTCATTCAGTTTCCAGAAATGGGTATATCATGAATAGATGTATACAGAAAGGCTAAATACAAATAAATAAATAAATAAATAAATAAATAAATAAATAAATAAATAAATAAATAAATAAATGATCGTTTATCGTGCTGATGACAAGTTAAGTGACTGAGTTTAGTTTTACGCCGCACTCAGCAACTTTAATGGTTGCTCTCTGTAAATAATCAAGTTTGGATCACACAATCCACTGATCAACAGCATGAGCATCGATCTGCGCAACTGGGAACAGATGACATGTGTCAACCAAGTCAGCAAGCCTTACCACCCGATCCCGTCAGTTGCCTTTCTCAAAAAGCAGAATCGCCTCTTATAGCAAGCATGAGTTTCTGAAGGCCTATTCTCAACCGGACCTTTACGGGTCAGACCAGTTAAACCTTTTGAGGGACAGGATCAATTGAGTGTGATATATTTCTTTTAGATGAGCAATATTTCAGATATTTCTTATGTTGTCACTTTGGCCTAACAATGCACTAATGGTGCAAACTATAAATGTACGCAACTTTCTAAAACCTTGCATGGTCCTTGCAAACAGCAAGGCTACATTGAAGATCGGGTTGAATGATGCCCATCACTGCCAATCCCCGCCGCCATATTGCTAAAAGAGGCTTAAGATTCGTACACCTCACAATTGTTAGGGAATCGAACTATCATTTGTTCCCCACAGTTAATTGGACCGCCTAGAACAAATCCGCCATCCATACTTGCACCCAACATGATGTTAAAACAACGGCGTACCGACGTCCTATTCTGTTATCCGTGAGACGTTACATTAATGTAAATATACTAACAATCTGTCGATTCCCGCACGGGGACGTGTGATTATTTGCAAGCTGTCGCTGGAAATGTATTACTCGGTATTACCAATTTAATGGATTTCCTGACCTTCAGTCTAAACAATGTTCCTTCCCATTATCCTAACGGTATATTTGGACTGGAAGCCCATCAACAGATGTTGATGCTGATTACACGGACGAAGCACAACGCTAGCACCTGGCGGAGGATCTGTGGAGATGCGCACGGCTCCACAGCGTTCTTATCGATTTGTACAGGCCCGCTGTTATCAGCTAGACAATGCCGGCGAAAGGTAACGCCCTTACCGTATTCGCAGTGTAACGTCAGGTGGATCGTTAGATAACTAACGTCATTCTGTTACAAAACTAACGTCAATCTGTTACATAACTAACGTCAGTCGACGTCGGTGTATTACCGGCGATAGTATATGCAAAACGAGCGTACCATAGTCGAAGTTAATGGAACAACTGAAATTAAAGGTCTGGTTAAAATTGATCTTCAACAATACATAGGATGCGACTAACGGGATCGGGTGGTTAGGCTCGATGACCTGGTTGGCACGTGTCATCGTACCCCAGTTACGTAGATTGAAGCCCATGACGACAATCACTTGATTTTGTGGCCCAGATGCGATTATTTACAGACCGCCGCCATATACCTGGAATATTGTTGAGTGTCGAGTTAAACAACAAACAAACCGGTAAATAGTCACAAAGTGAAAGTGACTATGTCAGAGAGCTGCCCTTGTCTCACAGGGAGCACACACCGGAACACAGACGTGAAACTTACGCCATGTGGCAACCGGATCAAACTGGTAATGTCAGAGAACAGGATAAACATCAAGTCTATATCAAATTCAAACTCGTACTTTCCCATCTTGACGAGTCGGTCTTTTTTGTGTAACTCCAAGGAAAAGCGTGTCCAAAACGTAATTGTGATTAAAGCGTCATTATTAACTAACAAGATCACATCCGAGATGGTTCGATATAAGCGGATTGGCGACATCAGTAGACTTACATCTAGTCACTCAAATGAACAAATTTTCTGGGAAACGGTTCATAAGTAATAGTCATGGAGTACAGAGACTTCTTCATTTTCAGAAACTGTGATTTATGGAGAATGATCACACTTCCTAGCACTAATTGCCGATAAGTATTAATGATATGAGGACTGTATTCAGCGGGAAATCAACATAATTGTGTTCGAGTTAACCAGATATGGCTCGGAGCTGACCACACCTCGAGACATATGATTTTGTATTTGATTCACTATGCATTGCTACTATAAGCCACCATGACATTTAACAGAATGAAACAAAGATGGCGATTCAAGACATGCAACAGAAAACGTTTGTCTTCACAGACCCACATAACGTCAGAATACCATTCCCGGTCCGCATCTGGGTGTAATTTTCGTAACAACCCATCTCAAAACACGAGTAACAAATACAGGAATATGAAATAAAACGATCGTGGATTTACTGCACATGTAATTCATTTCTTATTCACATTTGTCCTCCATAACATGAATGCTGCATTGCGCAAAGAATGTGACTTCGGTTATATCATACCGTTGTGTGATTCACGGGTATACAATGCGTCTAACATATGTGGCAGTTGTAATAATTTCCAGTTTTCGGCAACATCTGTTGGTAAAATATACTGGATGTCTAACGGTACTTTCTGCGTCGGTATACACATCACATTGCTTGCTGTATTGATCGCGCCGAACCTACTGCGATATTAATTGAATCCTTTGCACGATTTGGGTGACCTAGTTTGAGGGCATCCGAGCTGCATGTATTGATTGGCGTGTTGTCATTAGCAAACCACGTGACCTGCCGAAGATAAGCTCGTGAAGACGGAACGGCATAACTCACACCTGTCGATAGTCTTCGTTTAATATCAGTTTCATGTTTCATATAGCGTCGTGTTTATGTTCATGACGGTATCATGAAATCGTCATGGCAACGCGCGAGGAGCAGACTGTTAATGTTCAAATAGAGAGGGTATTCAGTGTCTGCTAATGTCCACGACATGTTTCAGTTCACTTCATGCTCAATATTGACACAGATTACAGCATGTGAACAGAGTGACATGGACTTTAGAGCAGTGAAACCTATTGGGTAAAAGCCCTGGTTAATCTGGAAACCTGGGGATAATAATATATTGTAGAAAGTGAACCTGTTCTTTACTCGTGCATCGAAATTACTCTGTGCTCGTGAATACGGATATACTGTAATTCGGGCAGTTTCATCCATGACAAACCAACCGGTTTAACGGGATCTAACAGAATTGTGAAACTTTTAATCGAGATGTAGGTATGATACCAATACACGCACTTTGGGAGGATTAAGCTACCCTCAATATTCCGGGCATTGTCATGTCGACAATGACATATGTTCAAATAAACACAACACTTTGGGATTGGCTCTTGATTCAGATGTGCATAGCACAATGTGAAAAAAATAACGTGACAATCGTTTAGCCTTGGTGTTCTGTTTCAGCATAAAACGCTCTGCCATTGTCCTGCAGCAGGTATATTCACATTGCTATTCAAACTCACAAGGCCGTAAACGCAGATATGGTGAACAGAAGCTATGAAGCGTTACCCTTGACAATGGACAAGCCGACGAAAACATGTCCTGTCGAACGACGAGGCGGTCGTTTCGTTTTGTTGTTTGTCGTTTTCATCTCATATATAGGTCAAACAGAAAACGGTAACGGGTATCACGTGACCACCTTTTGAATGACTAATGGGATCTTTTATCAGAGGCTTAATGCGGTGAATGCAAGCGGAGAACGAGATGTCTGATCCTGGTTAGAACGACACAGTAGGATGAGATTCACGCTTTGCGTAAATCGTCCGTGATAAAAACGTTCCCCGAAGATAGGTTTATTTCAAGGTTATAGTTAGTTTAACCATTTTGATTACTGATTTCGGTTTCCAAAACACTGACATCGTATAGTCCAGCAAACATTACTACGGAAGGTCAGAGACCCAGTTAGGTGAATCTCCGACACAAGGGTGCACATGACCGCTACTTTCACCTTTTCCGCACCACCGACTGTGAGCGGTTAGCTGTACTCCATTACATGTGACCTAGTTGTATATTTTATTATACAAACGGGTCTGTTATCACGAGACTTGACGCCCACAGTCACATATCGTTATCCCACTTCGGGCTATGCTCAGTTTTATCGTTGCATTATCGTACCAAATTGATAATCGCTCAATTTCATTTGTTGTCTGTTTACACAAGTCTCCCGGTGGCTTGGCGAACGTGTCATCCGTGCCAACAGTCATGACGTAGAGAGCTATTTATATCATGACCTTGCCATTGGCATGTGAAAGGTTTAGCATCTATGTTCCGGAAGGCATTAATCAAGCTGTCTGTAGAAATATGGAATAAAATGCCCATAAACTGTCGACATGTGTCAACCGACAGAAGCCTATAGACGTGCCATCGGGTGTACAAACACAATGCTCCGTTATCCAGAAAATCGAAAACATATCTAAAATACCTCGCTATAACGAGTTGTAACTACTGTTATACGAGAGACGTCGTTGAGTGTAAACATGGAGAGATAAATCGCCTAACTCGAGGCTGAAAACTCCTGTGATATGTCAAATGTTTAGGATAACAGTATGTCGCTGTGTGCTTGTGTAGCAACAATACATGGTGGAGTCGGAGACAGATAAATGAAAGGACCTCGCGATTCATAAGATTCAAAACACACTGATTTTGTCCTGACAGTCATGCGTACATAATGTCATTGCTGTAGTGGTCATCAGACAACACTGAGAATAAACTCTGATTATCTGTTACTAGTTACAACAGAGTATTTGTTACTAGTTACAAAGAACCACATAGATCTATAGTTTACCTATCATTCGACGTACATTCGATCTAAATGTAAAAAAAAGTAACTAGTAACTGAATTTTCATATACTATTCCTGTGTCTCGTTTAATACCCACAGCGTAAGATAGGATAAGTTAAAAAAATGAAGTGTTAAATATGACCTATATATTTATATACCTATCCTATCTCAGGGGATGAATACTAAACGTAAGATAAGATGAGCCATTACTGAAAAGGTCATATTTACATCCCAAAAATTCCTCCGACTGATATGGTATATTTTTACTATTGAAATATTTTACGTGGTTATCGTTAGGTCATATGAATCACTGATTGTCACCCGATGTCAAGTGCATGATCCAAACATTAACACGGGCAGATATTTATATCCTGCTTTCAAGCACGGCGATATGCCCTGTGTTATTGAAGCTGTCACTGAATGTCGAACTTCAGTCTACCAGTACAGTATTGTACCTTGTCTGTACCAAAGCTTAACCTGTAATCTGTTTCTTGCGTACTTGAACATGTGAACATGTGTACGTGTCTACGTGTACTTTCCATTGCACTGAATAACTCGTGAACGATGATAGTCTAACTAAACTCTGCCGTTATCTAAATGTTGTGGGCTTGGCTTCGAGCCAGCACGCTATCACAGCGTAAATGGGTTATCTGGAATGGTCATAATTCCGCGCAGTTGCGATCGGGGAAAACGTTATCGGAAGAAAATTGTTACGTTACGTTCGCTCGTTTATACTATGGCCCTCTCTCAGTTTTTCGCGCGTCGCACCTGATACCTGGGTTCGAATCCACAATGAGTACAATTAGTGAAGCCCTTCTCTGGTCCCCCGCCGTGACATTGCTGGAATACTAGTATTGCTAAGAGCGACGTAAAACTAAACTCATTCGGTCAGTTTCTAACTCTCTTCGTACTGTAGTATATTTACAATTATTATTCTTTTTTTCAACTACTAGTAGTAGATTGTACATAACTGATTCATTTCGCATGTTCCGTCTGGAACGGACTGATGTTAAAGTTTTTTTCGGGTCATCGCACACCGATCGCATGACGCGATGCTCCTGATGTTAATCACTGGTTTACCCAGGTCGTGACTGATTAGATACAGACCGACATAATGCAGGTGAACATTCTCTGATACGTGACTTTCATGAGTAGGGTTGTTGGGAATGCAGTATCTATAAATAGAATTTACCAACCTCGTATCCCAGACGAGCGGCTCGGTGCAATAAAGTCTCCCCAGAATTCTTGTTAATGGCCAGTTTCTTCATTTCCGGTGGGATGGGATACGACACCACACCCCCGTTTGGGTCGTCAGATTGAACTAAGTAGGTCGTAGACTCCTCGTCATCGCCAAAATGCTGAAACATGAGTTTGAATTCTGGCTAAGTGAGGTTTGGTGAGATTGGGGATTAACCATTAAATACACTGTACTCTTAAAGGACGTACGCATATCTCGTTACCAGCACAGTAATGTAAGCTAACTTTGATACCACGCAGCAGTTTAACCCGGGTAGCCCACTCAGGAACAGTATACCAGTCGTTGTTCCATCCCTACTTCGCCGTCCACCAGGAAGTGTAACAACAAGTATCCGTCCTTTTTACGTATTTTGACGTTGCTGATCGAACATCAGCTTGAATATAATGTTCGTTCATTTAAAAGTATATATCACACAAACGCATTATGACATAACATAACACACAGACTCACTGCGAAAGAATCATCCAACAGATCTCCTTCCGATCCTAAATCCTGTCTCAAGAATTGTTCGAACTGACTTTGAAATTTGCCTTTGTTTTTCATCTTCCCGCGGGGCCTAGCCTTTCCGCGGGACTGCTTTGGTGACGGACGCTCGCAGTCAGGGCCGATGAATTCTTGCGCATGTCTCGTACGGCGCCCTCTAGTGGGCAGCGTATCTTGTCCACTTCTGTAATACAGTTTCATCATCAAACCTCCCTTACTCCTACCAACAGCCTGACGTTGACTTGACTTTGAAATTTCCCAGCATCCATCAGTGTCGTCGTCATCTTCGTCGTCATACTCCTCGTCTTCCGGATATGACGTATCCTGTCTGGTCACTCTGCGCAGTCGCGCTCGCCGCTTGGCCCGGTTCAACGCCCTTCGAGACTCGTCCTTCCGGAGTTCCTTCTCATAAGCGGCATTTCTGTTGTATTGGGTGACACGCCTCCTGCCTGAAAGATACAAGGATAAATACACAATAGAGCTTCATACATCACTTGGTCATAAAACTAAAGAAAGAAATCTAAAAATAAGGCTAAAATGTTTTCGAAAAATACTGCTGGAAATATTCTATGGAAACAACGCACAGTATACTTGAGTTGAAAAACATGAACTCATCAATTTCACAAGCAACGACATCAAATGGGGTCACACACGGATTCACTAAACACCAATCCACTTTGACATGCAGAAACACAACAGAGGAGACAGTACACTTGGCACCACGTAATTTGGAACCGGGACGTTGAGTTTAATACCTGAATAACGGAGTTGTCCAAAATATCACCTTCTAGCCCATAAGCCACATGCACCCGAACACAATTTACAAACACATGCCAAACATGAGTGTGGAAATACGTATTATGACAATGAATTCTGGCATCCCCATGAAGATTCGGACTGTGTACAGGGTAAATAACGTATACCGTTTTCAGGCCCCCCTAAGTAACTGAAGGAATTACAGCAAATTTACTTAGGGGGGCCTGGTTTTGACATAACTTTATAAAGAAGTTCGTCATAATGGGCACTTGTTGGTATGACGAAACAGGAAATGTTTGCATGCCAATGTGATCTCAACTGATGGCAGTATCCAATTTCTGTACACCGTAAGCACTCAGCACCGTAAACGCTTAAAGCTGTATAAAGGAAGTAGATCCATAACACTGTTCCATTGGGGATCCAGTGTAAACGCAGTCTTCTTTTTCCCCCGAAAGGCTGTTAATGAGGATTGGATGGCAATAATGGCTGCATATTTTGGATTATTGCGTCCTGGTTGAAAGCGTGCCATCGTGATCTCATGACGTTGGGGTTGACCTCTTGAGCTAAGGTTTACAGGTACTGCTTTCCTCATCAAAGAGGAATCAACCCTGCTGTTGAACTTTGGAGTGAGTGAGTTTAGTTTTGCGCCGCTTTTAGCAATATTTCAGCAATATCACGGCGGCGGACACCAGAAAATGGGCCTCGCTCATTGTACCCATGTGGGGAATCGCACCCAGGTCTTCGGCGTGACGCGCGAACGCTTTAACCACTAGGCTACCCCGCCGCCCCTTGAACTTTGGATATAAGTGTACTACGGGCTTATGGCCTTCAGTTCTGAATAAAGATTGATACAGAGATTTATATATGAACGTGTTCATTAATCCAGCCTTGTTGAAGCTCAAATAAAGAGGTATCAATTGATCAAAACTGGCTGTCATCAAACCAAAATCGCAAAGGAAACTTGCGCTTCTGCGGCTTAAAATTACATTCATCCACACTAGAGTTCCACCGTGATACGCTAGGTCATATACTGCTGACAACGGCGATGACGACGTTTCAACCACATCATCAGCAAGAGATGAGCCCTCGGCTTACCTGTGCACTGATTTCGTGTTCTCGACTGTAGAACAAGTGGCTGAAAATCTGTAAAGCCACAGTGAACCAACGGAGCACGCAAATGCCTTCTCTTAGTGCCTGCAAAGGATATTTACTGTGTTCGTGACCTGAGGCCAATGTACCTACTTTAAGCTCTCATGTCTAGATTAGAAACGGGGGAGGGGATTAAGCTTGTTCCGTATGTTTGTGTATGTTGGTGATGAAAAATGTGATCGTGACTACAGACATTAAAGCATGCACAACTTGCTACGATAGCAATCCTCGATCAGGGCCACTGTCGTTTCTGTACTGGCTGTTACGGAATTTTAAATGATGCATTATCCATGACACACTGAGCATGGGCAACGGAGCGTGCTCTGATCGAGGATGCTAACAAATGTTGAGCTGAACATGCAAGCGGTAACCTGTAATGGGATTACACAAATTATGTATACCGGGAATGAGATGGACAGAGATCAGGATTGCGTGAGTGGAGGGTATATATAATCCAAGATTAACTCGCACTAAGAATAAGCAAACCACACCCAACAACATCGAATGCCATTCACGAACACTGTCCAAAGAATGTCAGTTACAAAAGTCTTTTCCTGTTTTACATACATTTAATATTCGATGTATGAATTAACGGACTTAATGTTTAAATGAGAATGTCTCGTACAAGTCTGTATTAAAGCGGATTCCTAAATGAAAAGATAAAACTTGGTCTATTTGTAAATTCGCATTAAAAAAATACTGAATCAAATTAACGTGAAAAAATGGAACCACCGAAGTGTAACAAACACAGAAACAAGCAACAGACGGAGGCGTTTTCACAATCGAGACACCATGTCATCAAACATTCGTCTTACCTCGTCTGCGGGGGCCATCAATTGCTTTTCTCTTCAACTCTTGAGCCTGCAAAACACATTAACACTGGATAACTCTAAATGGTAGGATCACTAGAATCCTGATTGTGTGCTTATAAAAAAAACACTTTTATTATGAACACACACACAAAGCACGAACGCACGCACGCACACATACACACATAATCACACACACGTATATCTTATATCATTTTCTAATACTAAGAGTACTTGTGTAAATAAAAAATATTAAGGCGGTTCCATGTGTGTTTTTTTCCATGTTGTTGGGTTTTTTACATGTGCAGCACAGGGATACCACATCTGAATGTGAGGTTGTGTGTTTCGTGTTAAGGCGAGCAGGGCGAATACACAACGTGCATAAAGAATACATGCGTAATGACCGTCATTCATATATCCCTCTGCCGCTGAATCATAAGCTTGGTGATGACTCACCATAAATATTGCATATAGTTTTGTCCATTTCGAAACTCACTTTTTCTGCTAAAACAGAGACGGTACTGTAACCAATATGCATAAAGATAACCTGATGCTTCACGTCAGTAGCAGACGATTGCCAAGATCCTTGACAAGAATGTCTCATGTTGGTAAACAGTTTCTTATTCTTTTACAGGATAAGCTTAATTTTGTCTGAGGCCTGTCTCGCGGACGCCTGATCGTATTTGTGGGTTGTGTCAAAAGGACCAAACCAAGACAAACCCTTCTGCTCAGGTTGGACAGCGTCCTTCTCGTCGGGGACGGGGGTTGCTCGAGTCGAAGACGACTGTCTGCGCTGTCTTCGATCCTGTCAATCTTTATGACAGCTCGCTGAAATTAATATTGATATTTAGTAGGCAGAGATAACCAGAGCGCCGAGCTTAAAGAAACAGGGATGCAGAACAAGAACCGTGCATCAGATTCGGTGGCATATTCATGATGGGTTATGAGCAGTCGTCTGATATGATAAATAGCACATTATTCACCTCCTCATGGTGTGCACAGCCTACAAACAGCCTGTGCAACCTAACGAGTTTATCGGCAAATCAACGGTTAGATCTTACGATGATGTCGTACACAACTTTCATCGCAGTGGGTATCACCGATTCTGACCACATGGCTACCTCGTCGCCTGTCACAGTACGAATCACATACCAGAATCCCAAACGTATAACAAAAAGTGAATATTGTTCTACGATATAGTAACTGACATTAAAATTAAACGGACAGAGACTTGGAAAGCAACTTAAAACTATCGGTTTATGCGAATAAGAACGGAAGTTGACGTAACACCAAACAGGTCATCGAATCTGACCACCCAGGCCTCGTTACTCCAATCGATCGTAGTGCTAAGTCTCGTTAAAGTATGGGAGTGACGATCTTCAGAGCGCTACGATAGTATTGTGGAACGACCCCGGATGCCTCCGATCCCTCTAATCGTCCTTCCGGACAAGATTTCATTTTGTGGATTAGCGCGTGGTGACAAAATTTAGTCAACAGTTACAACACGCCTCAGAAATCCCCATGCATTTGATAACATTGGACCACTTGGCTACTCGCGCCCCAAAACGTACAGGTATGAATTCATTCTCTAACTGATCATGTTGAACAGAGTACTCACCCGTAGTGGCCTTTCCTGTCTTGCAACGGTGGTAGTCTCCTTCTTTTTGGTCGGTTCTGCTATGATCTCCTTCTGTGTGTTATGTTTGTCCACCTCAAATCCTTCTGAGTCCCCTGCTTCTTCCAGCAGTTTGTCCTTCTTTGAAATCCGCACCGGCTTCCGCTTTGCCTTCGGTGGCTTCTTCACAGGAACCTGCTTCTGTCGTGGACGCAGACCCTGCTTCTTGTAGTTCCTAACCAAGGATGCTTCTTCCATTTCATGTATTTCCGTTGTAGCCTTCAGAAGCTTGTACTTAAGAGGAGCTGCCAGAAACTTGAGTTCCTTCTTTCGTGGGGTCGTTTTACTCAACTTGGCAATCTTTCTGATATATTGACTAGATCTCTTTTGCGATGCCTTTGTAGTGTCCTGCTTTTGTTTCTTTGTCGGTGTGGATTTCGACTGTTTGTTCCCATTCCTGGTGTTGGAACTCTCTTTGTCTTGACGTACTCCTTGACTAGAAGAGGATTCATTGTTCACACTGTCCTCTGGAACAACTTGAGTTGAGTCGGAATGTGCTCCAATTTGGTCCTTATTTGAATGAACAAAGGGCGCAACGTTGGCTACGGGGATATTTTTTTGATACATTGACGGTCTCTCAGGCAACGAATTCCTTCTCATAATCTCAGGCCGTACATATTTCTCACCCGGCCTCACTTGCCCATCAGTCGTTGCTTCAGCTGAAGGTGGAGCAGGCGGTTTTAGAAGAATCTTTGCACCATCCTTCTCCTTCACAGCTTTATCTCCTTGCTGTACCCTCTGAATATTCTCCCCGCGAACCCCAACAGCGCCAGGAACTAGTCTATTCTTAACAGGAGTTGCTGGAGGATCGAGCTGCGGTGGTTCATTGTGTAGTGAGGCATCCTCCGGAGGGGGAATTTTGTCGTGTGGGCTAAGAATTGGCATTTTAGGAGAAGCTGGACTGGATGGGGAAATCGTGGGCATCTTGAACACACCATCCATTGTACGATGAACATGATGAGGAATCGAGCTAGGAACGTGGCTTGCCACGCGCTTCTGATCTTCATCTTGGCCAAAAGCATTCAGTATCCTGTGCTTTTTGGACAATATTTTGTGTGGTCCAGGACGAGGGACGGATTTCGGTGCAGTTTTTTGGCTTTGGTCGCTATTGCTGGTGGACGTCGGTATAGCTATTGTCAGCGGCTCAGTGTACTTGGCCATGTTCATCTGTTCATCCTTCTGGGTTTCAGCAGCAGCAGCGGCAGCAGGCTGAGGCTGGGACTTCTGAGCTGGGGCTGCGGTCACACCCGTGATTTGAATTTCGGGGGTAGATTGCGATGCCTCGGGTCTCTGAACTTCCTGTTGTTCTGATACTGGGGGCTTGTACAGGGTTGTGCTTATAACCTGAGACTTGGGAACATTCCTCTTCTCATGAGTTGTAACAATGTATCCATTACTACTGGGTAGCTTCATTTCATAAGAAGGCTTACTTTGAGTAACATTTGAATGAGATCGAATTGATCCATGATATCTGTTGTCCATAGATCTCTGCTCTTCTTTCTTCTGTGGATAGAACGCCGACTTGGCGGTAACCATGCTCTGGCTGTAGACAGAGCTAGCTATTGTACTTTGAGAACTTGGTTTACTGTAATACTGATTCTGCGGAGGTCTCTGTGGCTGTTGTTGTTGTTGCAGTTGTTGTTGCTGCTGTTGTAGTTGTTGCTGCTGTTGAGGGGGAGGCGGCGGCTGTTGATGATGATGCGACATTGGGTGCTGCATGAGCTGATGTTGCTGCAACGATCGTTGATGAAGCAGCTGTTGCTGATGTTGCTGCTGATGTTTCTGCACTGAAGGATATATTTGATGATGAGGCTGAGGTTTATGATTTGCACTGGAACTGACGCTACTCTGAGGCCCTGATTGCCTTTGATGACTGGTCTGAGATGAAATATAGCTACTGACGGGTTTTTGATAGGAGTTTGTAGTATGTATATCATTCTTTATTCCATATGAGGATGATGTGTTTTGGCTATAGGACATGGCCCTTCTGTAATCAGATGCGTCAACATAAGATCCAGTAGCCTTGGAATACACAACACTTTGACTAGAAACGTGGAGTTGCGGAACAGTAGTCTTTTGCGGAATCTGACTGGGGTATGCATTTATTTCAGGGGGTGAGGGATAACATGTTTTTTGTTCCTCGTATTTTGGCTGCAGACGAAGAGGCGACTTAACTGGCCCTTGGTTCTGGAAGCCTTCCACTTGGGAAACATTTGCCTCATGTGCCGGATAATATATATTCTGTATTTGCTCGGTCTTTGGCTGACTATGTTCAACTTTCGGTTGCACGTGTCTTTGACTCTGATACGCATACTTGTTCCCTTTCATATACACATTACTTTGGCAAATATTCTGCTGTAGCTTGATATCAAACATTTGATCAGTCTCAATATCATATGTGTATTTTTGTCTCTGAGGAGCAGGAGCTGTCATCAACACCTTGCTGCCTACCTCTTTAGACCGTAGATCCACAGGAATATCAGGTTTGACACACGGTTTCTTCATAGGAGGCACTCCTCTGTTATCAGTTTCAGACAATCCATAGTCTATCGTCGTATCTGCACATCGCTTTCTAGTTTTAACTGACAGATCTAATGGGCTTTCTGAGGCGGCCCTAGAGATCAGGCTATTATCAACACTAGTCAAATCTAAAGGCATCCCAGTCTGAATAGAACCACTTTTCACAGGCTGCATCACATGCTTAACTGGTGGTTCTTTGGTCTCTGTCCTTCTCGGAGGGTAATCCTGTCCACGAACACTCACACCTTGGGATGAAGTAAGTGGTCTAGAGCTTTGGTTGCTTGGCACAGAATATACACTATGACGCTTGTCGCCACTGTGTGGTACAGAGGAGTGTTGGCTGCTTGGATTATAGTGATGATGAGACGAGTGGGGTGTGTTGGGCATTTGATTTGAGCGTCTTAGTGCCTCAGAAGAAGCTGAAGATGTTTGACTGTAAGATACTGGGATAGTGGATCTCGGCATCGCGTAGCCACTTTCACTTAATACTTGACGTTGTTGAGAACCAGTGGGACTCTGAAGAGGCCCGTATTGATTTGACTGACCCTGGTAGCCCTGTCTGATAGGGGAATGTCTACTCATGGCATGCATTGCACTCTGCATGGAACTAGATTGCACAGGCATGGGCATTTTCATTGCCTGACTTACTGGAGTCACTGCACTAGAATGCGGGTATCCAGGTTGTTTAGGCGACTGAGATATGCTGTTCCCCGTCTGATAGCCCATGGCCACAGATCCCGGATACACAGACCCGGAAGACCTGGGGCTAGGAATAGGACTGTGTTTGTCCACAGGTGCAGCTTCATGTATATGCTGCCTGTAGTCAGAAGACTGTTTTAACTTAAACACGCCAGTTAATCCACCCCGATTCTGAACGCCAGTTTGAGGTATTCCAGTTTGTATTGAACTAGGGTATCCTGAAATAAGTCCAGAGTCGATGGCTCCAAGTTGAGAAGACGGAACACGTTGTTGACCAAGAGATGGGTATCCAACAGTGGTCAACGGTGGAACTCTCTCAGGTCTGCTCGTCAGAGGTAAACCATTTTGTATAGACCCGCCTCCATACGAAGACACATGTTTCTGACTTTCCCCAGAGATGGCACTATTCACTGAAAGACTTTGAGGCTGTACCGTTCCGGAGTGTCCTGAATGGGGTCGTGGGAATCGAGGACTGGTCTCCGAGGATACACTGTTGCCATAGTAATACAATGAGCTGCTCTGTGACGTCAGGGTGGAATTATGTCCTTGAGTTGAGGCATAAGCAAGTGGTGGAACAATCTTTGACTGAGTCACCCCGGGGACAAGCGTGCCCCTGGATAAGGATGCAGGCTCAGGCTGTGGCTGTTGTATAGGGTATCCTGTGTATTGGGATTTTCGCTGATCCACCATTCCCATTGCCAATGGTGGCATGCCTTTAGCTTGTTCCTTGTGATTATACATCGCGGTGGCTATCTGAAACAAGGACATAGACGGTGACTAAATGAACGGTATTGTCCTGGCTAGACGTCAGGCACATGACCACAGTGAATCATAGACAATTTCGTTGAGTCTTCCTTGACTGATATTTTAGTGCAAACTTATCATTCGTACCGACATGCTTACTTTGTTCGTCCATAAGGCTTGGACTCGAGAACCGAATACGTTGCAAAATAACCAATAGGTTCATTATCACATACCATACGTCACAGGACTCTCATGCATCTTTAGTGTTTCACACTTGCGTCTAGCAACCCATACCCCTGAGACCAACGTGGATATCATTTTTTCTTCAATCGAAACTTGGGTTTCATGCCAAGGGAAATTTAATCAAATGAATGACGTCAAGACTGAATAGTCCATCCTATACCATCATCCACATCACAAACTGGATACAAATTGTTAAGTCTATCCCTGTAAACATTCGCTATTTATTGATATCATATGTAATATGCAGATGTTCTTGAAGACACTTCTCATTCATGTAAAGATATCACACATACACACAAACACATATATAATATTGTAGTACACCATCCATAACCATATGTCATAATCATAATGAGTGAGTGAGTGAGTGAGTGAGTTTAGTTTTACGCCGCACTCAGCAACATTACAGCTACATGGCGGCGGTCTGTAAATAATCGATTCTGGACCAGACAATCCAGTGTTCAACAACATGAGCATCGATCTGCGCAATTGGGAACCGATGACAGGTGTCAACCAAGTCAGCGAGCCTGACCACCCGATCCCGTTAGTCGCCTCTTACGACAAGCTGAGTCGCCTTTTATGGCAAGCATGGGTTGCTGAAGGCCTATTCCACCCCGGGTAGACCTTCACGGGTCCATAATCATAATGACATATATTGAACAGTATACGTACACACGCACAAACACGTGAATACATACAAATAAAATGAACCTATATATACCCCTTTAAAGGATATATGGACCGTCACTATACAGTCATTTTAACAATGCGGAAGTTATTTGACAGATATATTGCAACATTGATATTCCCAACATGCCCTTAATTCACATCCTTCATGATTCGAATATCAACGCCAGCATCATGTTATCGTCTAACGTTAATTCTAATTTTACACGCTCGTTTAACGTAAAATGAAAAATTGTTACCACGATCAGTACGTATTATCAGCAAGCTTTACAACATATATATCGGAACAACGAAAAATAATCCTTTCAAAGACACCACGAACTCACCGGTAGGACGCCGGCCGATAACAACGCCACACAAATTAGACAACTGACAATATTCAAGATTCAAATTATGACATATTTCCGGCAACGACACCAGCGCAGTCCCTTGCCGAGAAGGATGTTCACTCGTTCAACGAGGAAAGTATTCCCACATGGCAACCAACGCAATGCGGTTACGGCGAAATCCTGAGTTTACTCTGAGAAGGAACGACGCCGATGTACACAAGTGGACTGCGTCTCAACTCGAGCAGTAATAGTTCCCCGTGAACGTATAGCACAGCACGTATCAAGCACGGTCGGCCTCTCATTACAGATCTAGCCATCCCACTGTGTCCAAATCGCATACATCTGAAGAAGACTCTTCACACGCGGGCTACAAAATGCAAGCCGTGACCTTTGGAAAATCGATTGGGCTAGAAGCCTACAGAACAGCTCGGAGCCTCATTATGTTCTTAGCTCGAGGCCCAAAGCGAACTGTATTACGTCAAAACATATCGCCGCTATCGATAGAATGAACAAACAGCAGACGACTCTCGCTTGAGAACCGTTACATCGCTTACGTCACATCCTACACATGGGACCGATAGCAGACGATAGATTTGAGGAGCAGACGTGACGGTTTTGTCAACAGACGTTCGTACTATATGGTGGAAATAAAACTAGAAATGTGAATAATGAAACGGAATTGGATCGCATCGTTGGAAGGATAACATAATGATCAACTAATATTTATCATTCACAGAACCTCAAAACTCAAGATAATTACGATCACAGGAAAATGTGATCTAAATTGCGAACTAACAATTACTACATGTTATGCATACAACGTTCTGAGTATTGGGCATGGTGTTGAAACTAGGATTTGGTTGTAACACGGATATAAAAATACATGAACACAATACGCCCGTGTAATGATTCAGATCCGGCACATGGAGAAACGGCAAATGCTTATCTAGATTTACGTTACATGGGTCTTGAACACCGGGTGTTCGCCATGACGAGCGACCATCAAGGCACATCACACAAACGCTGATAAATAAATATGGTTATATATGGTTATATATCCAGGCTCACATGATTCAGAGATGACAACCCGTATTAAAACCTAATGTGAGCTCCTGCCAATGAGACCACTGTTCTGTAATATTATGATCAGGCCGTACACAATATTGTTTATTAAGTTCACTGTTTCTGTGTACATGATACGGAATGGTGCGTGAGTATAGAAATGACATCAGACACTATTTATAACCAACCTTCCCGATATCGCAAAGCTAGATACCACAAACCACTATATTCATAAACAGTCGTGTCCTCAAACCACCCATCACCGCCCTTGTAAATACCAGCCCTAGCTCCACTCCTAACGCTAGGAAATGTCGACAGTGTTGACGAGTTTCTACATAGACATCGCCGACCGCCCCCCACCAAAAAACAAACATAAAACCACAACACATGCTTCTAAAAGGAAAACGAACGATCGCTCGTAAGAAACAGTCATTCGCCTCACCTGCTTCAAACACCATTGAGAGCGTGTTGTCAGCGTGACACGGCGCGAGAGAATGCGAGGTGTCCCTTACCGCGCGCATGATAAGTAAGCAACCGAGTCTACCAACAACACACTACGCTGTAATCTTTCTGTCGCGTCGTTTCCGTTTCAGAGGTCAGCGAGCGTCCCACATTCCCGCAGCCACTCGAGGCGCAGGTTCGCCCTGATATGTATATTTCATATGTCTGGTGTTTTAATTGATTGCCGCCCGGCGCAATACCATGCGATATTGTGCTGAAAGCGATGCGTGGAAATATCATCAATATATCGATGTAGGGTTTGTACGAATACTTTGTGCCTGAATCGATGATAAATTAAACAACTGAATTTATGAGCGGTTCCGTTGTTGGTATTGTTTCGAAGTTTGTTAAAGACGATGTAGTTTTACTGGCTTGTTACTGGTAGCTAGTCTAACAAACACACTATATCAGCGCTCGCGTCCTATAAAATAAGGGCATGTTATGAATATAGCGATGCTTTAATCTGTATGCATAAATAGACAATAATTACGTATAAACAAGGTAAATGTTTAGACATGTTTATACGGCCAATATGCATGCTTCGACAGTCCCGTTTTCATTAAGCACACATATTTGATCATTCTGATCAAAGAAAGGATACAACATTCAGGTTTATGAAGATCGCAGTTAATTTGACATTGTTTAGCCTGACAAGTTTAATTCTCATTTAATCAGTATTTTTCAAGTTCTTAGAGCAAGGTATATATGACATAAAGTCGAAAGCCGTATTTATTTATTTATTTATTTATTTATTTACTTACTTACTTATTCACTCACTCACGTATTTAATGAGGTCATTGTTTAAGCCGATTTGTAGCAATACAAACGCACTATTACACAGGTTCAAAGGTGTGAGAATCGACCCAGCATCATCGGTGTCATAAGCTATCGCTACACCCATTTGACTACATTATGACACCCTTTTATTAGGGAACAGATTAACCTCACTCACATAGTATTTCTGTGAATTCAGTGATCGACATCATGAGCATCGAATATAAATGGGTTATGATGACCTGTGACATCTTGACATTCCAATCCAGCCAGTCGCCTCTGAAGATAAGCATGAATTGATGAAGACTTATTCAAACCCGGATCCTTCAGGATCCCAAGACGAAACAGGATGAAATATTTGCGACCAGCGGACATTCATCTCGAAGTCGACTTAACCTTGTTGTGGTATAGATGGTCACCGGATGTCAGTTAATCGCGGCGAGGTATGTATCTGTGTACGAACAACAACACTGTTACATAACAGAGATGATCTCCAGATTATCTTCGGATAACTGAAATCCGACTTGGGCAGCGTATCAAATTAATCAACGGTAGGTAAACAGTGTGACAATTCATTAAATCTTGCTATATTTCGAGGATATAGTATTCCTTTCAGTTCCGGTTATAACGAACCTATATTCAAGGGATATAATGAGTGTAAATCTGGCTATGGGAGTAACAATTATATACATCTACATTCACTGGACTTAACGATTTTAAGAAATGTTAAAAAGTAAATAGTAAACAATACGTCCAATGATATTCACTGTAACAAATTCTTGAGAAAACAAAGTAGTAAACAAATATATATAAACACTTCGGATATAGCGAACATACTTCTAAGCAAATGATAAGTCGAACTAATTGAGTCGTAAAATCAACTTGTACAGAGGTTACACAGCACTTGTTGGTGCGTCTGGTTTGAGGGCAAGTACCGTCATAAAACGGGACCGCAAGTGTTCCAACGTCACCGTTCAGCTGCCGTTTTTTTGTGTGATTAGTACCCTCTATAACATGTGTAGCAACCTGAGTCTTCACAAGTAAGAATTATCACATAGAAGTGTTGCTGACGTATGGAAACCAGCCCTTCCTTGCACTTACTTCCTCGTTTGCCTCCACTGAAACGTGGCGTGCCACGGGGATGCACAGAACTGGGTCTGACTAAAAAAGATCGATAATCGGTAATATCCGTAGATTGGGGGAAAAAAGTATTAGTGAATATCGCTATGAAAATTCTGTCCTTGATAATATCGTACATAACATAGTTAATATATGAACAAAAATAGGTTTTAATTTACTCAAACAATACATAAAGGTATTTCGGTCTTTGTTCACGGGGTGCTTTTAAATTATGTTCATGACTGATTTGGCAGTAACCCATGAATTGGCATGTCACAGCTCATCCGTGGTATGAACTATATTTATTATATTTATTTATTTCGGTTTTCGTGTGTGCGGGCGTGTGTGTGTGTGTGAAGGGGTGGGGCGGGTGGAATGGTGTTATTTTGCTCAAAGTTTCTTTTCCGATATTTATCGATGATTGATCGGTAGTTTGCTAACCGTTATTGATCCGTATGATCTATAGCAATGCCCCCTGCATAGTACATGCATACTGAACATCGCTGCCACGTGAGGGGTGATCGCCAGCCAGTCGCGTAGAGCCGCGTGTTTCTCACACTTCGTCCATGAGGAATCGATTACGTTCATAGATTACGTTCATAGATTACGTTCAACGATTACGTTCATTTCATTTTCTTATATAAGCTGAGCTTGTGAGTGAGTGTGTGAGTGAGTTTTAGTTTTACGCCGCACTCAGCAATATTACAGCTATATGGCGGCGGTCTGTAAATAATCGAGTCTGGACCAGACAATCCAGTGATCAACAACATGAGCATCGATATGCGTAAATGGGAACCGATGACATGTGTCAACCAAGTCAGTTTGCCTGACCACCCGATCCCGTTAGTCGCCTCTTACGACAAGCTGAGTCACCTTTAATGGCAAGCATGGGTTGCTGAAGGCCTATTCTACCCCGAGACCTTCACGGGTCAGCTGAGCTTGTGAAATTTATGCATTACAGTTTAATCGTTCTAAAGAAGCTAGATGGGTATAGGGTGTGTGTGATTTCATGTAACGCCATTCACAAATTTCCCTCCCTTACACATATAAGTATCCGCTTATCACATGTTCGAACCTTGCATGCTTCGACAAAACTGAGTCTTCATCCTGTTTAAGTGTCTTCCTCCTCATCTTGAGGTTGCAAGAGAGTGCTTATTGTTTTATGCCGCTATTCTCCATAGTCCAGCATTACCACGGTGAGGGACACAAGAATTGGCTTCACACAGGGGAATCAAAACCGGATCGTCAGCAGGCGCTATAACCATTGGACTTATCCAACGTCCCGGAAGGATACAAACTCATTTAATATTTAAAGCAGTGTTACGGCAAACTTGAGTCTGTAACTCTTGCGTATACATATATAATGGATATTGGACGTGCGCTATCGTTATCTGATACGTTGACAAACGTCTTTTGGGAACAAAATTCCCACGACCCAAAGGAACATAAAATCACGTACAAGCCTATATGTAAGTAGCATCGCATTGTCTGGCTCTACCTGATGCATGACTACGTCTGCATAACAGGTAATTACATAAAGAAATGTACCTAGGGCTTCTCAAGAAGGTACGTGTGTGTCTTTAAGAAGCGCACCCAAGACATCTTCGGATGAATGGTTCATAAAACATGCATGAGTGTGTGAATGAGCTTGTGAGTTTTGGGGTTTTTTTTTACTCAACACTCAGCAATATTCCAGCTAAATGACGTGAGGACCAGACAATCCAGAGATCAATAGCAAGAGCATCGATCTGCGCATTTGGGAACGAATGTGTCAAAGAGTCAGCGAGTAAGACCACCCGATCTCCTTTGTCGCCCTTACGATAAACATGAGTTACAAAAGAGCAGTTTAAACCTGGGTCTTCAGGGGTTCAACATGCATAAAACAGTTCTAATTTACATGACACTTCTGTATGCATGGCTTGCTTGCGAACATATCTAGATTTGTTTGTTTAATGTTCAAAGTCGCACTCAGCAATGTTCTGTTTATGTGACCATAGTCGGTATATAATCATGTCTGAACCAGACAGTCCGGTGATTAACAGCATGTGAATCGATCCATGCAGCTTGGTCACGATGACATGTGTCAGTCACATCTGCAAGCCTCAACGACCAGATCCTGTTAGCTGCCTCTTATGACAATTATGCATTCCTCGTCAACCCTCTTTTAACCCGGATCTTCTAGTAGGTACAGACTATTACATTCCAGTGTTGCGAGATGCTCGCGAGTTGTCCTTTTTCTTCACCATCTGACACTTGTGATGACATTGTTTCAAACTTAATCTACTGCTAGAAAAATAAAAGGGATCAAGCACAAGAGTATACCTTAGTATCGCTTTCTCTAGCTGTTTTAATAATGACGCGCCATTTGAATTACAGTGTGCGTAATACGAGTTTCCCTTTTCCATGGTCAATGCACGTGTTTATTTACCCGAACAACTCCATCTGACATTTACGCCCAGAAATAGATGCTGGGGTTTTTTTTGTTTGTTTGTTTTTTGTTTCTGTTTTGGTTTTTTTTCTCCATTTGTGCTCTCACTTGTAATCACAACTTTTTACTGAGAATGTCACCGATGTGAGGTTAACCGATCTGCAAACTTTCGTGGTATTTATTATCTATTCATCAATTATATACTAGGTGATAACAAAGCGAAACTCTACCCACTATAACCCAGGCAATTCTGCAATGGGGATTACACTACAGCTGTCACTGACTTTTATCCACTTATCGAGGCTAGGAGCATTGTATGTCCCTCTTGTCCTCATGAATTATAACTAGACACAGGCTTGCGGACTACGATAAAATCTCTCCACATAATCATAAATCGCACAGTGACATCAAAATAACAGTGAGTTTAGTTTTACGCCGCACTCGTCAATAACCCGCTGTATGGCGGCGAGATGAAAATAATCGAGACTGGACCAGACAATCCAGTGATCGACTCCACGACCATCGATCTACGCAGTTGTGATACGATAACGTGTCAACCAAGTCATCCAGACTGACCACCCTATCCCGTTAGTCTCCTCTTAAGAAAGACAATCAATTTTAACCCGAATCTTCGCGGGTTTAACAATGAGTGAGGTGGGTTTACGTAGCCTTGCTCCAAACCTGTACTGAAAGCTAACACTAGGGAATCGAGCTTCATTCACACATCAATACACATGTGAGGGAATGAATCTAGTTTTACACCGCATTTAGAAATCTAGTTTTACAATATTTAGCAATATTCGAGCAACACCAGGACGGGGGACACCTGAAATAGTCCTCGCATACTGTTCCACTGTGGGGAATCGAACTCGGGCCTTCGGCTTGTCGACCGATCGCTTCAACCACTAGGCTACTCATCTGTATTACACCTTGAATTTGTAAGCGCTTTACATGGGTTTACGACTCAAGTTTACAGCTCAGCGAGATTGTTTATTTACAATGGTCCTCATTAGGAAGCTGTCTCATCTAACCCCAGTTTTCGCGTTTCATTCACACTTGACTGCAGATGAACACCATTACCGATGATAGTCTCCGGCTGAATGCAAGTCGGGGTATTAATGCCTCTGACATCAGTAAATGGGATTCTCATTCATGCGGTTAAAGCAATCAAGGCTATGTTATTTGATACGGAGATCGGAGCATTACGTCATACCCGCGTAAGGAGGCGAGGAGCTCGCTTTCAAGCGCCACCGTACGTAATGAGCCGGGCTTGTGCAACACGGTAAACTGTGTCCATAATACCACGTGTTTTACCTTAATCCTGACCGCGTGTACAGTGGTGTAGTTTTACAACGCCCCAGATAAAGATTTAAGATAATAGCTGCCGGAATGCACGCCTCGCTGTCGGCCTACGTAATATTCACGATGGCAATGATTATCAGCTGTTCGCATACACAGATTCATTCTCGACACATTCATTCATAGTCAGGAAAGGCTGGGCATGTAGCTTGAGTTTCGGTTGCGTGTACATGTATTTTTGTTTGTTTGTTTGTTTTTGTTTGTTTGTTTGGGTTTTTTTAACTTCTGATTTTATTTTCTGACGTCACACATAATTCCGATCAGCTCTGTTCGCCCACATTCAGGATACCATTTTTTGGTTACAAAATATATTTTAAATATAACAGAGAATTTAGGTATTTCCCCAATACTGCCCATGGTTTTATATCGGAGTACGAGAAAATGTCGTTTTATCATACATGGCATGTCACATCATCATAAACCTGGGCCCCGTTTCACAAAACTCTCGTAAGCCTAAGATCTCGTAACTTTTCTCGTAGCATCCATAGCTCCTGTGTTACAGTATAGGAGGTACAATGGCTACGAGAAAACTTACGAGATCTTAGGCTACGAGCGTTTTGTGAAACGGGCCCCTGTTCGCATGTGCTCGAATTTTACGTGATGCATGAGTGATAATGACAATCTGCATTTTCAATGTTGTTGTTGTTGTTGTTGTTGTTGATGATGTTGGGAAATAAAAAACGTAAATAATCCCACCATCTGTTCTGTTTGTCTCGACACGTGGGTGCAAGTACTCACGAAAATAACTTTACTTTGGGGCGCAAACGTGGGTTCAATTCCGAAATATGAAAGTGATGTCACGTTTGGGATCAAGTACGGGTGCAACTCCGAATATGATAGTGGTTTTATTTTTTGTGCGCAAACATTGATGACAGTGGCATAACCTTTTGTGAGCACATAAGGATGCAACCCGCATATGAAAGTGGTGATACGTTTTGTGCGCAAGTAAAGGTGCAACTCCGCAATGAATGAGACGTTACATTTTGGACGTAATCAGGAGTTCTACTCCGTGTATAAACGCGGTGATACGATTTGTGCGCAAGTATGGGTGTAACTCCGCAAATGAATGTGAAGTTACGCCTTGTGCGCAAACATGATGCAACTACGCATATAGGAGTTTGGTTACGTTTGTCAAAGAACATTGGTGTAACTACATATATAAAACTAATGTCACGTTTCAAATCAAACATCCTTTCTGTTGTCAAACCAATCAGACAGGTTTCAACTTGTACAGCAGTAATATCACAGCCACGTACGCAACAAACATATTGAACGTAGTGTAGGTACTGGTAATAACTGTAATAATATTGACACAAAAATGTTAAATACACAAATAGGATAATTATCCAAGTCTATTTTTCATGACTCCATCGTTTCATTGTTCCGAGACAGCCGACATTGAGTGAACTTATTCCATTGGATAATCTCCACGTAAGTATCAAATATTACTAGAAACTATTCAGCGAGACAGTAGCATTATTGCAAATATGCCAGACCGCTGTATAAAATGACACAGATGCAGGCTCGGATGAAGACGACACTAGAATATTGATGTGATCTAATGCAAATATATACGCAGAGCATTAGATGCTGGTAAATATATGCCTGTGTGTCTATGGCTGAAGGTTTGAGTGTTCAGAGTGAATATCTACATGTACAAAGGAGAATATTAGTCTCTTACAGACCCTGAAGCAATTGTATCGAAGAAGTGTAGAAAAGTTAACAAGTCTAGATTTCCACAGATTCTGAACATGAAGAAAGTCCCTTGGCTGCTCTTTATCGTATTTGTAATTTTAAATTAAAACCTGATTCTTCTGTAAAATGTGTTATTTCAGGGAGAATATGTACAGGTAGCAACATATTTGTTACTGATCATAGCTTTTACAAACACAAAGAAATACAGTCGCGCGTTTGCCTGACGTGCAGACACATAAATCATAATCTTCCAGCTAAACCTATACGTGTCTCCCATATATCTGTAAATAGTCGTGTTATTGCCGGTGTCCTTCAAACAAACAGCACGCCCTGTCCTCAAACATATGGCCGTCGTTTTAATGGCATCGTAATGACAGCACAATGAGAATCGGCTTCACTTGACATACTCCGTTACGTTATTTAACTAACGGATTTTAAATATTGTATTCCATTAGGTCGCGAGGCGTTAGCTTCAACACATTCTATTTGTGTAGATATAAAATATATGTACAGTAAATGTCAACGTCAACAACGTCAACGACATAGACACAAACATCAAAATAAATCCCCGAAGTTTGTGACGAGTGTGGAAAGGCTGGTTGATAAGGATGATGATGTTCAACATGTCACGATTTCATATAAACATAAGAGCTCAAATCTGATTCTTTCACCTAATGTTAAAATAACATTCATGAATATATTTTTGCGATGAATAACGTTTTAGGGCGTTGATGTGGCCGTAACAGACACACACTTTTCCTTTATCGTCTCATGAATAAACTTACCTTTCAGGGAAAGTAGTTTAGACACGCCGGTCAAAAATATGTGCTTGGCAACGTCAGATGTATCCAGTTGTCAGGAATATATTCTTATGGTGACATCCAATTTGATCTGATTTGAATGTAGGAGCGCCATTGATAGACACACCGCGGTTGTTCAGTGATACTGAGTAAGCACGACTTGAAATACCATCAAATATTATCGTAGGCGAGGAGTGTGTCACTTGGCCTCATTTTCAACCCGCTCGTGTGACTCGTACACACGCCTATGATATATTCGAAGCGCGGAATACACAACAAATTCTGAGGAAAACATACAACTAGAAGGTGTAGACAACAAGGCGAATGTATTGCTTACCGTGCTGAGTATAGCATCATCATAAAAACAACTTCGGGCTGAGAATCCCGACTGTAAACTAACTCCCAATTCACTGTCTGTTGCTATTTCCGCCTCGCGAGTACAAACACGGGAACATGCTTGCAAGACGGCCGTCCATATCCTCCTTTCGCAGTGAGATGATTCAGCAAAATGGGGTCAAACTTGAAGATGAGGGAAGGCTGATGATGACGAGAGTCTGAGCTGACCTTCAGTCACTGTTAAACACCGACCAGCAAGCCATGGCGCCAGGCGCAGACGACATCCAAACTACTTTCTCCACGCGCATTTAGCAGTTGATTCCCAGGCAGCCATCTCGCCTGACCCGAATCAGACTTCTCCAGCCCATAATAACTGTGATGTTAGGGCCGGCTCGCTGGCGAAACTCCAAACATACACACATTCACCTCCGGACGAGGCGCGACCCTGAAGTTGTCGTATAATGCGGTCAATGAACCTGAATGGGAGGAAACCTAATGGCCCCAGGCTAGCGATACGGTCCGCGATCATTTTGTCTGATTGCACGAGACAAGACCATATCTGAAATTGGTATTGCATGAAAGACCGTTACTCACCTTCCTTCTATCACGTAACCACCAAACAGACGGAGTACTCTATATCAGAATGTTATTGTCCAAGTCGTCTGCTTGCGGAATGCTTATCTGGGAAGAAGATTCGTGTTTGGCTTGCCTCATGTCTCACCGTATGGTCACGTTTGGTCTTTCCACAAACGCTGACATCACCGGTGCTGGTGGCGTAATAGATTACGCACGTTGACACCGGTGTCTCGCATTAGACATCGTGTATAGATTAACTTACATCAGATGCTGAGACGCTTCTGCAGCTCTCTGTTTTTCTTACCGATCGATAAAGAACCGATCACGAAGACCACACAATGCGGAACAGATCGCATTTGCTGTTGTGGGTTTGTTGAGGTACTTTGCAATTGAACAAAAATTATATTTAAATAAGGAAAGGAATTTGAATATTTAGGAATTTAAAATGAAATTTGATTACCAATTTTGTCTTTTAAACTATGTATGGGTAATATAGGCACGTACGGTTCACTGTTTGCTGTGTTTCAAAGACGAAAACGATATTTCGTTTCAGGTTGGCATTTGAAGGGTTAGATTTAGTATCAGATCTAATTTATGGATAACATCCAGCGTAACTGACAATGTGTTTTTTCTTTCATACATCCTGTCTTACAGTTTTGTCTTTTTAACCATTACCTTCTTTGAAACTATTACTTATTCCTACGTAACGCGTTAATGTTATCTATAAAATCAATAACTAAAAAAACAATATGCGCTACTTCTCGTTACATGGCGGAAGCGTTTGGGGCTTGAAAATAATGTAAATTAGCATTTAAAAAAAAATATGATAAATGCACTACTTGCTTAAATTTAAAATTAGACAATGCATTTAAACACACTATACAATAATTATACTCATCACGAAGAATGACATTTGTTATTAATATGAATGTATGCCTCATTAATATTGAAACTAATTAGCAACGAATTTAGATAACAGTCACGCATCTCACAGAGCCATGGCTTCAAGGAACACAGTCATAAGTATTGAAAACACGATCATCACGGGAGGTCATTATTCAAGTAATTGTTTATGTACTGACAGGCGCACAATCTACCGGAATCAATGGCTGATACACGGTCTATGTGCGAAACAGCCCCTGGTCCGCTAGCCTGTGGCTAGTAAAATCCATCGGGGACAGTAAATCTCCAAATACATCGGCTCGACTGGCTAGAGTGATTTGGGTCATTGTGCAAACATTTCACTCTCTCTGACTTGGTACGTTATAATACTTACTTAAACCATGCAATGTTATGGCCTGATAAAAAGGAGCTTAATGATGAAACAACCCGTGTCATGCCGACATTTTTTATTTTTTTCTTATCCATTTTAGTAATCTTTTGTTTAGTTTCTGCATTCAATCTTAGCGAGTTAGGTTGTGGGTTAGTAACTTTTAGCATACCAAGCCCTACTGGGTAGGAAAATTAGGAAACTGTCTCTTTCTGTAAACGGATCGTCCCGGAAATAACACCGTCGGTAACAGTCCCGAGTTCTAACAAAACAAGGCTGGAAGGAAGGAAGCGCAATGCTGTTGTTCAGCAGTGATGTAACAAGGCTTCCCGTAACCGCGACACTGACACGTAATATTACGCTTTAGTACCGGGTACACGTAACCTACCGTAATATGGAAATTCCTGTACTGATAAGCGACGCGACAATGATAAGCGACCTGACTATGTATCTTGTCGCACGACCTTAATTACGACTAACTCACTCACTGACCCGTGAAGATCCGGGGTAGCGGCATAAAACAATAAGCACTCTCTTGCAACCTCAAGATGAGGTGGAAGACATGAAATCACACACACCCTATACCCATCTAGCTTCTTTAGAACGATTAAACTGTAATTGATAAATTTCACAAGTTCAGCTGACCTGTGAAGATCCCGGGTTAGAATAGTCCTTCAGCACCCCATGCTTGCCATAAAAGGCGACTATGCTTGTTGTAAGAGGCGACTAACGGGAGCGGGTGGTCAGGCTCACTGACTTGGATGACACGTCATCGGTTCCCAATTGCGCAGATCGATGCTCACGCTGTTGATCATTGGATTGACTGATCCAGACTCGATTATTTACAGACAGCCGTCATATAGCTGTAATATTGCTGAGTGCAGCTTAAAACTAAACTCACTCAGTCACTCGAAATGCTGCCGTTGCTTCGAGCTTGACCTAAACTAATGTGTAAACAATGAATGTTTGATATTACACAATAATCTAAATTGTCTTTTTCCTCATATCGTGTTTGCATACAAGTGGAATTATGATGGAATTATTTTACACAATACACGCACACACCTAGTCTGTCTTACACTCCGTTAGCTGCACTAGTTTCCCATTTCGCACAGACCTGTGAAGATGCGGGTTGGCATTGATCTTCAGTAACCCATGTTTGTCGTAAGAGGCGATTAAGAGGATCGGATAGTCTGGCTCGCTGACTTGGTTGACGCATGTCATCGCATCCCAGTTGCGACAATCGATGCTCATGTTGTTGATCACTGGATTGTCTGGTCCAGACCAAATTATTTACAGGCCACATAGCTGGAATAATGCGGCATAAAACTAAACTCACTCACACACCTTCCACCCAGACCCATTTGCAATGCTGCTGTCTCTAATGAAGCAAATCGAGACTTCCTCAAGTTTCGGAATCCATCTGTCAATTTCAAATCATCATCGTCAATTTTAAGGTCTTTTTTCTATCAAAAGTACATGTACTTATAGCCCAACCATTGTATTTCAATATACTCCAGTCACGGACGATAGATCTAGGCGCTTCCATCGTTGTGAAATCCACGCACGTACAACGGGTATTTGTATTCACAAATGTGCGTACTTCCTGACAACTGCCTTTCCGTTATGGTTGTTCGCTGAATAATTCCAGTCACCCTTTCAGACTTATGGCTATGAATCATGTGTATAAATATTCTTTTATGTGTTGAACGTATCCCAACGCATGCTTTAAGCCAATGCTTTAGACGGACAGACAGACGGACATGCAGGCAGGCAGGCAGGCAGGCAGGCAGGCAGGCAGGCAGGCAGGCAGGCAGGCAGATAGATAGATAGATAGATAGATAGATAGATAGATAGATAGATAGATAGATTCCAGAAATATCAAGCAATATCACGCTTGGGGACACCACAAATGATCTTCACAATTGTACTTATGAACGGGATCGAAACCCGGACCGGGGAGCCCTTTAGCCGGGATGACAGCTAGATTAATACAATATTTCCATTAAAGGTCACATGCAACCAAAAAATCAAACATAACTAAAACACATTTATCACTTATTCATGACATATAATATACATTGATGCTTTTGAAAAAAAAACAAATAAACAAAATTATAAGCGTACAATCGCGATTCAAAAGTGCAATATTTTGTACTTGGGCTTACTTTCCCCGAAACGAAGCGCTCGGGAGACCGAACCCAGTCATAGCGGGTGGATATGCACTCAAGTGTAACGACGGCTTCCGATTGGCTGCTCCTTTTGCTGATATGCTGAGAGCTCCTTGTGTGTACAGAAAGATGATCTGTTTGATGGGCATTTTAGAAGTATAGCCAGTCAAGAAAGTAAGATTCTTTATGGATAACAACTTCTTTTTGTGTACTTGATGCGTCGTTTCAGTAAGGATTCATATACTGTTGTCAAATAAAATCATATACACTAAAAGAAGTCGTTATCCATGAAGAATGTATATAGAGATGCTGGGTTTTGAAAATACATGTTCTCTGAATTTGTGCTGGATCCAATAAAAAATCATGTCAGTAGAGATAGTAAACTACTGCGTGACTGGAATCTGTCATTCGTCCAAGTACAAAGCAGGACTTGAAAGAGACAAGAGTTTGTACGAGTTTCCGTCAGATCCAGTCATCCGAAAAAAATGAATGTAGTTTGTTTGCAACCCACAGACATAAAAACATGTCGTGTGTATCACACGTGCCTAATTACATGATGTGGCAGACACGGGACTCGGTGGCACGAGTCATAAATCAACTTATTTTCTTTATGTCGTATAGTCTGATAGGTGTTAAGTTCAAATTGCACGTGGTCAATGATTGAAGCTGTGTATTGCATGTTGTCTTTAGGAGACAGGCAGACAGACAGACAGACAGACAGACATATAGGTGTGAATAAACCAGACAATGAGCTTTCTCTGTGACAGAAACTGCTTACTACAACCAACAAGTTGTTTTACGTAACGAGTAGATTAATTACTTGTTTGTGTACACAACCAAGATTAGACTACTGCTCACGACCTCAGACGCTGGGCATGGATACTGTTTCAAGCTCCGTGAACCTATTCACTGCGCATGCGTTATGGACGCAGCGCAGCACAGCTGTTGAAACCAGTTTTCCCCCCAGCGCTGGGGGGAATTTAGTGAAACGTTTGAACTCCGATTTCGCGGGCTTTTTTTTCATCGCGTTTTTTTCAACTTTATAGGTTGAATTGGCATTTTTTATGATTTGTTTCGGTAAGTGCATACCTAAAGGTACCAGAATCTGCAAAGTTGTGTTTTACGTTGCATGTGACCTTTAACAATTATATGGACCTTAATAGTTTTTGAGCCAGTAACTGAATTTATGACATCAGACTCGATAACTCTCACTAAGGGAAGTCATCGACACATTTACGTTTGGGTCAAAGTCCTTAAACCACATGACATCGTCTCCTCCTACGACAAACATATGGTTGCTGAAAATCAATCACAGCCCGGATTTCAATGGGCGTGATCACCACCGAACCGTGTAGTAGAATATAGTTGATATAAGACATACACGATAACGTTAAGCGAATGTTGTGGCTTATGCGGATCTCGGACATGAAACACCAATGTCGACCCTCACTTGGTTTCGTCATTAACTGTAGAGATTAAGAAGGTGTAGTCTGCCTCACAATCCCTGAACCATGTTGTTTTCCTTACAACCTAGCCCTCCATGTAATAATAAAAAGCCTACTGTGTCTCACGATTTTGTCTGAACCACATTATTTGCCCAACTGCATAGCTCTCTCTGAAATGCAAAATCCTAGTCTCGCAGTCCCTGAACCAAATTATTTTTCCTATTGCCAAGCCCTCCGTGCAATACTAAAGCCTAGTCTGTCTCACAGTCCCAGAACCATTTATGTTCCGTACAGCCTAGCCCTTCCGTTCAGTGCTGAAGCCTCAAATGAAGCATGATTTCTCCACGTTCTATGGTCTCCCTTGGGCTCCTTTTCAGTTTGAATGGATTTGCCTGTTACATAGTCAGAGACTGACCGTTAGCCTAATGAAGGAGCTGGGTGGCCCTCAGTGACGCATCCATTCCTTCTTGGGTCAAGACACTCTTACTGAATACACGTCCGTTTATCCAAGAGGTAAGCCCCACTCACACATGGAATGCAAGAGGAAGCTCAAAGAAACACACCTTCCTTTATGTATCTAGGCTCACTGACCTGGGTCTCCTTTCACAGCAACCTTTACTAAGATTCCGCTAAGGTTAACATAGTGACTTAAGATCACCTTAGTGCTTTGTGGAAGGAGGCCCTGGTTGATTCATGTCATACCCCTAATTCATGGCTCGATGCTCATGCTGTCAACCCCTGGATTGTCTAGACGAGACTTGATAATACTCACATAACTGGAATATTGCTGGAGGCAGCTCTAAACAACAAATAACAATCAACATTAACGCAGACATTTACTCCACATTTACTTATGTTTTTGACATACGTACAATTACTTAAAAGAGAGTTCAGGTTGAAATCCAAACTATCCCGCACTGGCCATACATCGGTAGTGTAGTATGCTATTTCAAGCACTGATATATGTTTGAAATAGGCTTGTCATGCAGCGTCAGGCAGTATATAATACAATACTCAAATTATCATTCATCTTTCTAATTTGTTTTTGCTTGAATTATCTTTATCGCCATTAGTTGCAAGTCATCCCGAACCTAGATTAACACAATACACAGACATAAAATGTTTCTTTTTGTTAAAGGAACTGTATATTATAGAAGGCAGGTTTCAAATATTCAGTGTTTTGTTCATTTGTTACCCGTAAAAGGCAAAATTCCCGGTCCCACAATAGATATGAACATGTTTACCCCAAAATCATTAATTGCTCATGTTATCGATTACTGTGGCAGAATATCTACAAAACAAGTGGGTGATAGTATGAGTATCCACACAGTCAGGATCTCACGCAGTGTGTTTACACACACAGTCAACATTTTCTCAACTGTGTCATAGATGCCTGTGAATTGGTTGTTCAAGCGGACAAACCTATTGGTGGAATATCAACATTGCCACACCCAGTTCGTAAATGATGACAATTAAATACGCAGTAGCCGAACTTTTAGAAACCAATCGATTTATGTACAATCTCACCATTATAAAAGTCTTCCTTGGACGACTTTATCGAATGAACATGGAAACCCACAATGTATCTCCAACATGACACCGAATTCATTAACACCATTCACTGGCTTGGCTTTACGCTGACTGTAGTACCACGTGTCCTGGTGACATGGTCATTAAGAGGCAGTGCCCTGCGATTGACAAAAAAACTTCCCTAAACAGTAGCGATTCATCAAAGTTTACGCCAATATCCGATGCCATGGGCGCATAAACCTCCACTAAACACCAGCGAAGATCAAAGTTGATAGGGGGAAACGGGCAAATATATTTCTCAAGCATCAGCAATGTAAGACGATGGACAAATGAACTTCCTCACACCAGGGAGTAATCAAAGTTCTTAAGTCAGTACATGAACCAGTGAACGAATATATTTCCCCCAACGCCAAGAAATAGTTAAAGCTTATGTCACCGCTTGGGTTATTTAGGAATATACGTCGCCAAATCGGCAGAGAATGATTGAAGTTTATGTTAATACCAGAGACAACTAGCGAATACACTTCACACAAACCATCGAATAATCAAAGCTTCTGTCAGTACAAATGTACTTCCCACAAACAGCAACAAATATTTATGGTTTATGGCAATACCAGAAGCAATGAACGAATAAACTTCCCACACTCAACAGCAACTATGCAGGGTTTGTGCCAGTATACCAGAAGTACTGGACGAATAGTCTTCCCCAACACAGCAGCAAACAGTCAAAGTTTATGACAATACCAGAACATCTGACTGAATGAAAGTCCCACCCACAACAGAAAATATTCCAGGTTTGTGACAATACTAGAAGTAATGGACGAATAGACTTTCCTCACGCGGCAGCAAACAGTCAAAGTTTATGACAATACCAGAACATCTGACTGAATAAAAGCACCACACACAACAGAAAATATTCCAGGTTTGTGACAATACTAGAAGTAATGGACGAATAGACTTTCCTCACACGGCAGCAAACAGTCAAAGTTTATGACAATACCAGAACATCTGACTGAATAAAAGCACCACACACAACAGAAAATATTCCAGGTTTGTGACAATACTAGAAGTAATGGACGAATAGACTTTCCTCACACGGCAGCAAACAGTCAAAGTTTATGACAATACCAGAACATCTGACTGAATAAAAGCACCACACACAACAGAAAATATTCCAGGTTTGTGACAATACTAGAAGTAGTGGACGAATAGACTTTCCTCACACGGCAGCAAACAGTCAAAGTTTATGACAATACCAGAACATCTGACTGAATAAAAGCACCACACACAACAGAAAATATTCCAGGTTTGTGACAATACTAGAAGTAATGGACGAATAGACTTTCCTCGCATTGTAGCAACTATACATGGTTCGTGCCAATATACCCGAAATAATGGACGAATACACTTCACACACACAGTAGCAAAAATTCAATGCTTATGACAATGCTAGAAGAAAAGATGGAACTCCCACACAAAAGAAAATATTCCAGATTTGTGACAATGCCAGAAGCAATGAACGAATATACTTTCAACACACAGCAGCCGGTATTCACGTTTCATAGAAACACCAGAGACAATGACAAATGACAATGAAACTCCCACAAAGAACAGGCGAATACTCAAGGTTATGGCAATACCAGAGGCAACAAACGAATAAACGTCTGACATACAGGAGCAGATATTGAAGGTTTATGCCAGTATACCAGAGGTAATGGACGAACAGACTTCCCCCACACAACAGCAGATATTCCAAGTGTATAAAAATACCAGTGACAATGATCGAAAAAACTTCCCACACACAGCAACAGTAGATATTTATGATTTCTGAAAATACAAGAAACAATGACCGAATGAAACTCCCCCATACGAGAAAAAATATTCAAGGTTTGTGACAATACTAGAAGTTATGAACGAATAAACGTTCCTCACACAGCAGCAGATAGTCAGGTCTTATGAAAATATCACAGGCAATCAGAGGCAATCAAAGAACTCCCACGCACAGCAGAAAATGTTCAAGGTTTGCAGAAGTAGTAGGAGCAATGACAGATTATGGTCGTCCGTGTACAGCAGAGTATTTTAGTGGTTTATTCCAATACCTGAGACAATACTGTCAGCATAAGTAAGGGGAATATTCAAAGTTTAAGCCAATACCGCAGGCGGCAAAAGGTCACGCAAGCAAGTGCACGTGACCATTCGCTTCAACTGTATGGTCATGACCTTCAACCTTTGCCCTCCACATTGGCTTTAAGTGTCATGACACGAGAGCATCAAACCTTGTAGGGGATTTCACATTTAGAACATCGATCAGCAAAACAAGAGCGAGCATTTCACAAAGGCCTTTCATGTTGCTTTGCTTTACTCGTACATTTTTATCCAAACCGAACTAACTAAAAATAACTACAATCAATACATTTTCTCTTATTAAAATTTTTTCGAAAGGTATGCGATGTACTTTATCCTACTCACTAAGCAGAAAGGTACGAAAATAAAACTACCTTTGCGTGTGTTGTGATTTCTCATAGAATTTATGTGCCATAAATACCAGATGTATTTAAAACACTCAACTTGCAGTGAAGTCAGGCAATCAGCAAGCGTGTGTAGTGGAATTTCAATGTTGCACGTGCAACTCGAGGTGGTAGGACAATAGGCCCAGTAGGACATAACACACCCGGACAAAACACCCCTTGGCTAATATGAATGCCCCCATGACAAAAAGCCGTCAATGGATATGATATGATATGATATGATATGATATGATATGATATGATATGATATCATAGTAAAACTTATGTAAATAGTACGTAACTGACATATGTAAATCAACAAGCACACAATGCATTTTGTGCAGTTGATACTTGTATTACAGTTCAAACCAGTCTAATATTGTGTGCGATACCAATCAGAAACTCTGACTTGTCACTTACCTGTGACAACTGTCAGCAGTGGGAGATATTGCCCACAAAACAACATTTTATCAACTGTCAGGTCAAAATAAACGTTTTCTCCTATGGGTGGAAATTTGCAAGGGCTTTTTGTCCTGGGGATATTTGGCCTAGGTTTTTTTTCGTCCAAGGTCTCTTTATCCCAGGGGCTTTTTGTCTACCCACCCCACTCGCACACCAAGCTACATGTTCTACCAACAAGTGTTCCTCCCTCGTAAGAAATGGCGAAACGTGACAACAGCATAATGATCGCTTGTTATGCAACTTTTTGTATTTGGGTGTCCGAAAGGCACAAATCACCAGAGTTGGTCTGTCAATTTCATGAGACTGTGCAAAATTTGAGTTTGCTGCATTTATTAGATTGTGTGTCCTTGAACAATTCATCGGTCTCAAATTTAATCAAACGGACTATACATGTACTTTCCGTTGTAGAAGGAGACAACACCATTATCAGATAACAGCTATTCCGCACAGCCGATAGATAAGAAAATAGCAGATCACAGTGACACGAGTTGATATGAGATAGACCGCATTTTATATCACAATTTTTCTTAACACGGATATCAGTTTAACGGTAATCAAAAGTCGATCTACGAATTCTGCAGGCACGTCGGTATCGCTCATGCACCAGAGTCACAGATAACGGGATCCCAATTACTAGATGGAGGAAAGTTTGAAGAAATCAATGACCGATAGCGCACGCCATTGCATAGACAGTTCCGAACCCAGATAAGAGATTTACTATGCATAGTCAACGTGTACAGAAATAGGCAACTTAAGCGATGACTGTTATTTCTATCGATTGCACTGGCCGTCGACCTATTTCCGTTGACGTTACAACGGTGGTTCCTGCTGATTGCCAATTTACCCACGGGTTCCAGTCGCGGGCTGGTAATCTCCAGACAGGCAGACAGTTAGGACCGATGAGTTGATTTGTAGACAGGCGATGGATCAGACAGGCACCTTGGTAGATAGGTATACAGGGAAGGGGGAACGAATGCAGTCGGAACGATGAAGACAGACAGGGTGAAAAGGGGGCAGTTGGTTATAATTACCAGACATGCAGGCAGTGTTGCTAGGCACATGGAGACAATACAGGACACGGTTCTCTGACAGAGTGTAAAGTCCCAGATATACGAGATGAATGATATGATATAAAGGATATGAGGATACATACAAATGACTCTTGAAGGAAAGCTGACAAAAGGATAGACGCAGGATATTGAGGGACAGCCAGATATACAGAAAATACTCACACTGACACACAAATACATATACACACATAATATATGGATCCACTGACAGACGGATACGCACATATCCACACAGAGGGATGGGTACACACATATACAAAGATAGATGGGAACGCAGGTAGACATATATAGATGGACACACACCTATAGACACAAATAGATGAGCTCATGTATAGAAACATATGGACAGACAGATAGATAGACGGACACAGAAACACACATAGAAAAGGTAGCACCCGCAGACGCACATACAGATGGAGGCACACATAGACACAAAGATACATATATTGATGGTCATACACGCAGACACAGATATATGAACATATATATGTAGACACATATATAGATACATGATGAGCACATATATAGAAACATATATAGACATACAGATCAGGATGGACACACAGACACGCAACCTTACAGATAGATGAGAAGATAGATGGTTGGACACACAGAAAGACGACAACAGAGATAAATGAGAAGACAGATGGTTGGACACACAAACAGGCGCCCATAGAGTTCTGCTGTTTCTACGGAGAGGCTGACGTCTGCACGAACAGACAAACATCTACATGATAGGCATGGTGGAATCAACATACATACATTTTCAGATCAGATTGATCAATCGAACAACAACGGCGAACATCATTATTACGTCAATGAAAAGATGTGGGAAGACAGGCCATCGCTGTCGTATAAGGACAGCTGTTAAGTTGTGGACAGACAGACCTATTGCTCAAACACGACCTATTTGAATCCGCGCTTTAACGTAAGACCGGTGATGAAGCGAAACACATTTCAATCACACTTGCACTGAAATCGATGTCAGTCACAAACAGCTGGTCTATTTCAAGCAGATTTCAAAATACGATCTCCGTCGCTATCGATCGCCTGGCTTGGGGCCAGAGAATTAATGACGGATTGGCCAAATCCGTGAATCATTACTTATTTGATCCTCGGTGTTGAAAGCAAAGGTCATATGAATGCTTTCGGGCATGTTTTTTTATGTATTTTTGCCAAGTTTGTCCCAGAAAAAAATGAAATGATATCATATGTGCTGAAACTTGAATCGAATAATAATGTATATTCCGAATTTCATCTGCTTTAATGCATACAGATTTCAGATTATATTTTGGGAAGGACGTCCCCTCCTTTGCTGAGATGCAATGGCCGAGGGCTTGAATCTCAGACACAACCATATGCTTTCAGTTTACGGGTTGTCGGAATCCTATCTTCCCCACTCAATACAACCTACATATAACCATGCATACAAATTATGTCTACATTGCATGACGGAGAAGGGGTTCCAAAAAGATAATAGAGATTAATGAAAATGAATGGGTTTAAGATGCTAGACCTGAAGAACGGGGTGAGCTTAGGCTGCTTGAGCTGAAAAAAAGGATAGTTAATGCTGCTAGGACTGAAATCAGCGAGTTTCAGTTAAGACGCTAGAGGTGAAAAGGGGTGAGTTTAAACAGCTCGAGCTGAAAAAGGGGATAGTTAATATCTGCTGGACCAAGAAAAAGATATTGGGATATTAGGAATCGACCCCGAAACATTCTCGTGAGGAGTGAGCGCTTTAACCACTTGACCATCTCAGGAACGATCCTTGAAGGTCCGAGGTAGAACAGGCCTTCAGCAACCCATGTTTGCCATAAAAGACGACTCTGCTTGTCGTAAGAGACGACTAACGTGATCGGGTAGTCAGGCTCGCAGACTTGGTTGACACATGTCATCGGTTACCAACTGTACAGATCGATACTCAAGCTGTTGATCACTGGACTCCATGGTCCAGACTCGATTATTTACAGACCGATTATTTACAGACCATATAGCTGGAATATTGCTGAGTGCGGCGTAAAACTAAAGTCGTTCGCTTGCCCCGGTATTGGGAACACGCCTTAGATTGGTCAGTAGACTGATCCGCTGGTTTCATGCATCCACAGACTATCAAACCTTTCCTTCGTCTCAGCATAAAATCTTTATCACAGGAAGACAAGAATCCATCGCTTAGGTTGTTTGACATCGTCAGCACGATGGGCTGACACAGAATAAAAAGCTCAGACAAATCCCCTGAAAGCTGCTGGAACACCCCACGAAACATGGTCTGTACAGCAGCCAATACCGCTCATGGAAATTGGATTAATTCTATTAAATATATTTTATATATTTAGGACAGACGTTCAATTTCATAACCCCACGGTATTAGAGGCATAAACGTCAGTAACTTTCATGGTCAGTAAGTAGCTTCAAACTACTAAAACGGGCCTCAATTCATTGATATGCACGCGGGGCTTCTAGCGATGAACGCATTTCACGTAAACACACTATTTTCAGCTGATCTACTTAATAGTCCCTGTCGGAAGGCTGTATGTCGTGTCCGATCATCTGAGAGGCTCGGTTCGTGCCGAGATGAGTCATACTGTCCAACCACGGTACAATAAACCACACGTATCATTGTCCTGTATATTTAGCTTGAGTGGAGAAAAGGCGTCTCGATATTTCCCAGGAATGCGTTTGATTCAGAAATATGGCACAGTGTGGTGACCAATATCGGCAACGTTTGCCTCCAGCTTGAATCGTCGTGAGAATTTTATTATATACGTACAACCCCACTAAATGAAAAGCATTGTGTTTATTTCCTGCTCTTTATTTTGTGGACCTAACAGACGAGGAATACTGTAATATTTTTATTGTAAAACATCTACCTTAACACCAACTTAATATGAAACTATCATGGCAAATATGATTGATGTCTTTGACATCTACTTGCATCAGCGGCGCCATACCATGTAGTGAGTGAGCGAGTTTGGTTTTATGCCGCCCTCAGGAATGTTCCAGATATATGGCGGCGGTCTGTAAAACGTAGTGGGGACAAGATGGCATGTTTCAACCAAGTCCACGAGCCCGAGCACCTGATCCCGTTATTCGCCCTTCACGACAAGTATTGGTTGTTGAAGATCAGCTTTAACCTGAACCACAAAGGTCCCACAGCACGTAAATGCAACCTGCCACTGAACATCATGTCAGACAGATATGTCAGACACATATGTCAGAAACATATCAAATGCTTCACCTGACCTGGGCGATTAATTTTCGTCAGAGAAGTGACTTACTTTTGTGTCCTAGTTTTATGCTTCTATGCAAGGTGAATGAAGTGTAGGTGTCTTCATTCTACAAAGACGTCGTAACGCTTAAGTGATCGTAAATTCCGTACCATAAGACAGACTTACGACTGTCGTGGAGTACAATCGCTTTGTACAACGAGACCTGGCGTGTTTTTGAAAGAGGCGCTCTTAGCTTGGACCCAACTGCGCAGACTGATGTTCATGTTGTTGATCACTGGATTATTATTATTATTATACTCGATTATTTACAGACCGCCGCCATATGGCTGGGATATTGCTGAGTGCGGCGTAAAACTAAACTCACTCACTCACTTAGCTTGGAATTGTGAGGTCAGGTAAAGTAGGGTTGTCTGTTGTTTATCTCCTCACTCAGCAATATTCTAGCTATGTAGAGGTGTGAAATTCAGCTTAACGGTCCATTCGGGACAACTGCTTCTAAATAGTGACGCGAAGCCACGTACAGATGTTAGGGTTTTGACTGATGAAACACTGGGGTACCATTTTGTAGTTCAGTTTGGAGAGTACACTGTTAAATTACTTACTCGAGTCATCAGTACTTATTCATTCAAGTTTTGCTGACCGTCAGTGGGTAGCTACAAGTACCTTAGCGTAATTGGGGCGGTGGAGTAGCCTTGTGGTTAAATCGTATGCTCGTCACGCTGAAGACCCGAGTTCGATATTCCAATGTGTGAAATCAATTTCTGGTGTTTCACGCCGTGATATTGTTGAAATATTGCTAAAAGAGTCTTATGAAACTAAACTCGCTCACTCAGATCATTCAAGGAAGAGGTGACTAGAATATATTACATCAAACGAAACCATAACTTGAGTAGCTGTGGCAAGATAACAGCAAACATTATTTATGTTTGACTACATCCCAAACGTCAAGCAGATTGCGTGCCTAAAGCTACGCTTCGGCTGTACTCATAGGAGACTTGACACACTGGTGTTTAGTAAAATATGTGAATGAGTAATACTATGTTTCTACAGGAATATTCCAGCAATATCACAGCAGAGATATGTGGAATCGAACCCGGGTCTTCGGCGAGAAGCGCGGACACTTTGACCATGAGGCGACTCACATTACTTGAAAAGGAGCCCCAGAGACTCTGAACCTGAGGAAATCTAGACATGCTTCATTTAGGGCTTTAGCATTGAGGGAGAAACTGGCAATATGGAAAATATTGTGTTTCCGGGGCTGTGAGACAGTCAGTGAGAACTACCCCACCCCCTGATCTCTAATTTCCACCTAACATCCTACACGACCCTGTATTTACTACGGAATAATATATCTGGTGACCCACATCCCTACTAATTTACTATCAGGCTGTGTTTGCTAGTGAAGATAGGTATTTCCTTACGCCCTACGGCTTACTGAAAAATGTTCCACCGAATGTATTGCCGTGAGGAGAGACTAGAATTTGACTTACATTTGCCATTCTAAACATGTTCGTGTTAATGTAAGCGAGTCAGCCTACATACACATTGAGGTAGTTCATATCATTTCATATATATATTAAAGGTCATTGCATATGCGCACACATGCGTCGTTCTTAACAACTCTGGGATTTACTGTCATTGTGTGTTGGTGAATAATTGTAACGACATAGTCAGCAATATTTAACAGTAAAACAACATGGAACAATAGTCACATGGGTATCCCGACAGACCAGAGAAGACATGAACTTATCTCGACATTGAGGTTAGTTAAAAACACAAGCTACCTGCCAAGTCCTACAGTCTGACCATCCAATCCCCGTTAAGCCAACACGGAAGATATGAGTGAGTGAGTACGTCGGATGTGCCGAATAGGAAGATGTCTTTTTGGTTGTTTAAGGCCGCACTCATCATTATTTCAAGCTATGTGGCGGTGGTCTGTAAATAATCCAGGCTGAACTAGACAATCCAGTGATCAACATCATGAGCATCGGTCTACACAGTTGGTATACTATTACATGTGTCAGCCAAGTCAGCGAGCCTGACCACCCGATCCCATTAGTCGCCTCTTTGGATAAACATGGGTTGCTGAAGAAATCTAATCCGGATTTTCGGAATCAGATCGGAGATTATGAAGTACATTCTTTTCTGAAATTCGTACTGTGTCCCCTTACCAGTCTCGCTTGATATGTCAAAGTTCGTTTCATATGTCAATGCAAGATGTGATAGCGCGTTATGCACTCATGCATACCATCCTTGTCACGATGCATTAAACTACGCATATAACGAATTAATGGATATAACAAACTGTATTTGTGGCGCCGTTCCGTATTTGAAGAGCATTAAGTTATATACTGTTATATCGAACCAAAATTTCGAACGAACCCCTCATAGTTCGTTATAACCGCAGGTTTTGTCTCATCTATTGAAACTTAGAGGCAGTTGCCCAAACGAACATCCCCATGTGTTTGGCAAGGCATGATGGAATCAACATGCCTATGCTTCAGACCTGACTGATAAAACGAACTACGTTATGATGAATAACGCATACTACGAGCTAACATGAGTAACTCATTCTCTAATTAAGGATTACTAATTATAGTTCTCCATAACGGTAGCCTACGGAAGCCCTTGGGAGAATATCTTGGACAAAAGATGTTGCTCTGTATGGTGGGCTCATCTGGGTTGGGTTGCATTTAGGTAGTAATGACATCAAGTCCTGCCGACCCGGATGGTGGTCAGCTCTCAGCGGTGTGAAGGACCTTGGAGAGCGGCAATATATTTCAGAGCATTTTCTTTGTCTGACCTCCTTTGTCCTTAAGTCGAATTTGAGGTGACTAACATTGCGGCTGAGTGATGGAGGGATTAGATGGTCACGCAATTTGTTCCTTTCGTAGTTTAGTGAGTTTAATTTTACGCCGCACTCAGCAATTTTCCAGCTATATGGCGGCGGTCTTACTACAGACCCCGAAGCAAATTTATCCAAGTCTGAAAAATGTGACAAGTCCCCCTAGATTCCCCTAGCTTCAGAAGAGAGTCTCGGGGCTCCATTTCATTATATTATTTGTTTTTACTATGAACTTTGTTCAGTCACTAGTTGTTAGTCTGTAAGTAATCGAGTCTGGACCAGACAATCCAAATGATCAGCATCATGTATGCTGTTGAGGTACGATGATATGATTCATCCAAGTCTGTGAGCCTGACCACCCGATCCCGTTCGTCGTCTCTTACGACAAAGCATGGGTTGCTGAAGACCAGTCGTAAGTCGAATCTTCGTTGGTTAGGTGACATTGTAAAGTACAACACAGAGACACTACACATTGCTGAAAACAACACATATTGCTATTTTTTTCACATCCAAATGACCGAACATGATGTGTCTTTGTCGACCTGCTTCATATTCTGGCCACTCATATGTCGTCACGAAACAGGTCCTAAAATGTGTGGGAGCTTTCTAATTTCGAGCCCACAACCACAGGCGTCTACCGTTCTTAAGGGACGCAACTCAGAGGCCCAACACATAAAGAACATTTAAGGTAATCTTTTCAAACGACCAGAAATGACATTGCCAACACTTTGCCAAGCTTATACGGACCTTATCAGACACGTTGCGACATCCTGCAATATATAGTTTGACTATGGGATATCTTGTGGGCAATCATCACTAATATCAAGCCCATCAACCTGCATGTCATGTTGATGGGAAACTGCAGGTACAAATGATGCAGATGCCACAGCCTACCGACCTAACAATTTAGACTACTCCTGTCGTAGTGAGTTCCTGAAGCTCATACCCAGCTTCCTCATGACCGCCTCTGTGTACAACACACTGACGTCTTGTCAAAGACTGTCTCTTCCATTATATATATATGTGTGTAAATGAGTATATATATATACACATTATGATATATATAAAATTATTCATTTGAACTGATAATAATTTATCATCCAAAAACTGTGTTCCACGGGAGATATTGCTGGTGTGAGATCAAATGCTATCTCATATGAGATATCGTTTTTTATTACCCACGTGGTCAACGTACGGGCAGATGCATACTAATCTCGTACGTTACAGGTGTGTCGTGTCGGGTTGACCTGTGTCATATCGCGTTGAAATGTGTCGTAACGACTTGACCTGAGATTCTAACGATTTGATTGGATAACCGACGATCTCGCAGTTACGTCACGTTGTGACTGAACTTTGTTTCCATCCTTAACAAACACGTGAATTCACGTGAATATATGCATTGATTGTGAGTCGAATCGAGATATTATATTCGTCGAAAACATAACCATAATTGTTCCACCAGTAATGTTAGCCGAGTGAAACAACTACATGTGAGTGAGTGAGTTTAGTTTTACGCCATTTTGAGCAATATTCCAGCAATATCACGAAGCGGGACACCAGAAAATGGGCTTCACACATTGTACCCATGTGGGGAATCGAACCCGGGTCTTCGGCGTGAAGAGCGAACGCTTTAACCACTAGGCTACGTATGCCCCACCGCCCCGGGACAAACCAAGAAGCGGGGTTGATCGGAGCAGTTCACTGTTTACTGCTGGTCGAGGCAATGACAACTGACATGCATCGTGGCGTCGGCTATCAAGGAGCTACATGTAGTGACGTCATTACAGTGTGACGTCATGCAAAATGTGTACAATAGTACAACATTCTTCCTTAACCCCCTGGATGCCGAGTTTTTTTTCAGACGCACATTTTCATAAAGTTTGAAAAGTGAACGTTGTGCGAGATTTGCGCTCGCGTGGTCCTGGATCTGCGTACGGCTATGAAATTGCACAGACATGTAGGATATTTGATTTCCTATCCGTTGGTATAAATATAATTGCGGCTACCTCAGGGGTTTGAGAAATAGACACTGCTAAAAGTTGTCAAAAACTTTTGTGTGTGTTCAAAAACAGTAAATTTCTCAGGTTTTTATCATGCACCAATAAAAGCACTCTGCTACGATTTTTTTAATTTGGCATCTTTACGGGAAGTGTCAGCGAAGAAAATACAGCTTGATATCTGAACGACATAAGTGTATATGAAATGGATGTATGTGCTAATGCATAACGTCATACTCACAAAATCAAAAATGACCCGCAATAAATGTCAAAAATCGATTTTCTACTATGACGTCAAACGTCGACAGAGAGGTCATGCACGTATGAAGATAAGGGGGCATAAGTCAGCTATGGTTTACATTAGGTCAATGTAACTCCGATCACATGAAGAGAATTTGCTGTGGATATGGACAGTATATTTTCGTGATGTTTTGTTCACAGTGAACCAAACTATTCCAACACAAATTTCCCCAATGTGAGAGGATACCTTTTGGTAGTTTCACAATTTGTAAGAAAAGATGCAAGTGTACTACATCAAAAATCAGGCAATAGCGATTTGGATGTCCCTATCCGATACATATTTTAGTTCTTAGATTCCCATATTCTCCTGTTTGTGTATATGTATTTTTATTAATTTTCCATCATTATTAACGGAGTAACAGCAACATTTTCAAACGTAATGAAATAACTGAAAATAATGCGACATTTTAGTTGACGTCACAGCATGTTTTGTGCATTTTGTGACGTCGGAAAAAGACTACTCTGGTTGCTGATTAGTATATATCTAACCTAATTTCCACTCAATGTGTAAAAGATTTCGGCTTCTGTGTCAGAATTCAACACTTTTCAGCCAAAATATAAAATGAATGGTATTATCACTGAAATAGTGTCCTGAATATATCAACAATTACACGGTTTTACTACATATCTTATTGTGAGCAACACGCGCACCTGCCTAGCATCAATTTAGCATAAATGAAAATTTCACAACACCTGAATATTCATTGAGTATTCATTTAGGAAAAACACTTTTCTTCTCATGATTATGAAATCAATTCCCTTCATAAGTAGGCAATGAAACGTACAAAGAGATCGATGTTTCAGTAAAGAAGTATTAGAAAATGGACGTAATGCTTGTCCAAATTAAGACTTGACCTGATGTATATATTTTTAACAATTTCCGTATAAATATTGTTTGAGTTAGACATTCTGCCATCAGATATATTTTAATCGCATTTGAATTGGCTTTATTATCGAAAAACAATGATAATGAATCATGAAACGTTTTGACAAAGTCGCACCTGGTCAATTAATATTCATAATAGTTTTGTCTATAAAAACGACACAAACCAATACAATGAACAAGACAATTCCTTTAAACAGTAGTATGTGTGCCCCTACATTTGATAAAATGTACAAATCATTTTCATTAATATTATCCGTTTTACTTATAAGTTGGAATTAAATCGTTGTTTATTAACCTGTTCATATGAAACTGCAATATTTGTCCCAACGTACTGAATATTGCACATCACGTGAACTAAAGCACATGTTGCAGTAATGGCTACGTGTGATCTTCCAACACTTGTGTAGAGGCTTGAAATGTGGTCTAATACACTTACTTAGACAGTTTCCCATGTAAATATTATTCAAACAATCAAAAGCTTTCAAAGAATAAAAACGGATACCTTATATCCACACATGATATGGTGTTGAACATGGATATACATAGATACTGAAATCAGTTTCATGAAAAAATATCTGAACGATGCGCAAAATATACATCACAATACTAAAAGTGCAATCGGAATGGTATGGGCATTGTGTTTACTCTTGTTCAACCGACCTTCACCTCAAAACAATTGCCTAATATGTGCAACAATGTTGACGTGTGACATCACTACCGATGACCGATTTCTTTCAAAATGGCGGCTTCGCTGAGAAGGGTACACAGGATTTTGCGAGGACGTTTTCCTGGGTTCAGGGATCTTTTGTACATAAATGAGAGATGTAAGTAATCAGAATTATTCTGACTATCTGTGTATTGTGATATGTTCTTATCGTTTACATTGTAAATGACGGAACAAGCCAGAAATGCCGATAAGTACCGTTGTCGTTCTGCGTGATTTTGCGTCAGTCATGGCTTCACGCTGCACTAAAAGTTTGACAGTTTCTTATGAATTACCAAATTATTTCATTGTATCTATTTTCAATTTGCTATTTTTTGCCACGATACTCTTCCCCTGAATATACTAAGCGTATTGAGCTATTGTAAGCAATGATTACAGGGCTGGATGTTAGGAAATTTCCGAAAATGCTACGCAGTGTAAAATTGGATTTTTTCTTTGTTTACATTTCAGTCAAGCGCTGTCTTTCGAGCACAGCGTTCGTTTTCATACAAAGTATATTTCGTTTCGTTTTGTCTAGACAGTTGGTATTGGTGACAAAGACCATTTGTAATTTGATTCTAAGATATATGGGGAATTCAATGATGCATTTGTCGCAGCTAACTATGAAGTATACATGCTGTAATAGGCTTCTCAATACCGGCCTTCTCGAAACGTGATTTAGTAAACACTATCCAATATGGCGGAAAGCGCACTTCGGCGTTCGTGTAAGTGTATTTTCGAAAACATCCCAACCGATTCTGGGTACATCGGTGACGTTTCAGAATTATCATTCCGGGTTACATGAAAACTTGATATCAGTGATCATTAATATGCTGTTTTTGAAATTCATTACTCCCAGTAATTATCCGATTTTCACATTTCAAAACATACTGCAAATAACGCTGTGAATCTCGATTTTGTACAGTTTGAAAAATGGCGACATTTACGAAGAAGCCTATTTTGAAAGGCGATTTTAAGCACTTTCGCTTGGTCTGAGATAATAGTGGATGGTATCAAGAAACTGGGAATTTTCCGCAGAATTCAAAACTGTGAAGTATTTATATATGCGTGGTATATTTCAAAGTGAGGGGTGAAGAGGAGGGACATATATGTCCCTGTGGCATCCATGGGGTTAACGTCTTTCTGAAAGCGGTTTCGGTCTGAAACCATAAAAATAAAACGATACGCTATTTTGTCATTTTAATCCAAGTAAAACGTGGGTAATAAATATAATACAACACTCGATGTCATTACATACTAATTATACGAAACTCGTGAACTTCCTATGGTATCTGACCTCGGTCATAGGAAGGACACTCGTTTCGTATAATTCAGATGCAATGAGGTTGCGTGTAGTATTCTCTATTGTAAACCAAAAGTCACTGTCTTCTGTAATCTGATTGGTTGAAAAACATGATCAAATGGTATTAGATTCCCGGAAACGGCAATACTATTTACTTAAGGATTGACTGTGTATTTCTTTCGTTGCATTGAAGTATGAAACTAAAAACCAATGTGCAAACTGTATGAATCCGCGTAGCGAATTCTTACAAACGTATTGCGTATTGACACGTAGAAACGTCGCACACAATTGTTTTGCTGTGTCAACAACAGTGGTGACGTCATTCAAATCATATTGTGACGTAAAGTTAGAATGGCGTCACAAATGAGCAGCTCCAGATGCTACCATGGGAACCATCTGAAACGGCCAGCAGACGACACTTGACTGCTGTATCCGTACTCGGTGTAAACGAGTGCATTTGGTTTAAAATTCATTTTATGTATCATAAACAAGTGATAACTGTGTTTCCATTTAGTTTGATTTTTTGGTTGCATGTGACCCGTAAAGCTTTTGTTGCATTTGTCTCTGCAAATATGGTTTTATGCAAACTATGGACATATGCATGGTAGATTGAAATACAGAAGTAGTAATTAAGATGTGGTGATTTCAGAGAAATCCTTTGCTGCTGATGTGAACAAGGAAGGTGTATTTGCTAACAATGAGATGCACCTTGGAGATGTGGAAGTGTATGTGTTTGATTATGACTACACACTGGCTCACTACACGACAGAACTCCACTATCTGCTCTATAAGCTGGGACAGCAAGCCCTTGTCAATGACTACAAGGTTTGTACAGCCACATGTGATACTCTAACACTCATTTCCCAGAGCTACAGAAACGTTTACGGTCACTAAGTTTGTCTTGTATAATGTCTCCCATACTACTGTATTTACCTGTGTGATCATTGCTTGTCATGTCGAGCTGATATTCACCTATATGATATGAGTGACATCAACGGGTGAAACGATTCATTCACTTTAACTGGTTAAAGTCTCCTTAAAGATTCATTGATCAAACATTCCGGTACTGTAATGAAATCAACAGGGGAATGAACATATCGGAAAATATTAAATACTCAACGAAAAGAAAACAATCATATTATCTGTGTAAGTTCTTAACGTACAATAATTGAGCGTATTTAAAACTCATTTGCTTCGTAACTTGAGCCTTAACAACACCATTGACATTAATGTTATGTCATATATACATAGACAAAAAGTTTATATTGTGCACAAAGCACGTCATCGAGCATATCTAAAAAACTGTTATTGCGTGGGTGGTAAATGTAGCCTTTCGCTCCTTTTTGCAAACTTCCACCTATGTCACAGCGGGAAACACTAGAAATAGGCTTCACAGGTTGTATCCATGTGGGGAATTGAATTGAATTCGTCTCCGAAACGGATGAGCGCTATAAATACTATACTACCCAACCAACCCTACATGGATACAATATCAAAGCAACATTACTTCCTCGTCCACTATACGCTTTCTCTGCATGGCCTTTCTGATAAAACATTGGTAGAATCTGTAGCTACATATTCCAGTTACCTGCTGCACAGATGCTGGTGCTACTGCTACAGACAAAAGCATCGTAGTTATCAACTCACCATTTTATTTTATTTTTATATCTTGCTGTTGAGCACTGGATTGATTGGTCTTGACTCGATTATTTACAGACCGCAGCCTTATAGCTTGGACTTTGCTGGGGGCGACTTTAAACAACCAACCAACCAACCTTATTTTATGGGTTCGCTCCAAAGCCCCGGTAGTCAATCATGAAACGATTTTGTTCCATTTCAATATCTCACTAAGCTGAACATGTCCGATATCCGAAAGAATTTGATAAATAAATAATACAAGATGCAACACTAGGTGAAGACATATGCATTAGTTAGTGATTCAGTCGTTGCAGAAGATGAACAACACATGATATAAAAAAGGGGGAACAGACATCCGATGCAGTTTCCAGGGTAACTTTCAATACTGTTGTTATGGCAACAGTTCTGCATGTTAATTTGCGAAAAAATGAAAACAAAATATTGTGAAAAACTGCCCGATCATCATTAAGTTGTTTATGTGAAAACAGGAGGGATCACTGTGTGAAAACACGTGCGTCCACAGCAACGAAACGTGTGAAAACTGTGCGTTAATTAAAATACATTCACATAAGGCTCACCAAAGTAAGAATTCTGACGTAAAATAAAGAAAGTACACACGAGGTGCTTTTGGATCAAGTCGGCGTCTTTGGATCACGTAAACATTGCCTGCTACTTGTCAGTCACATTCGAAACACTTTTTAAAATATAAAACATTAAATTAAGAAATACATTTACGACGGTCGTTGTTCTAGATCTGTTGTTAAATATGATCCAGAAGAATCTTGTGTGTTTTTTCTTGTATATTTCTGTTTACACCACAATTAATTTAGCGACAAGTGATTGAAACTTTACATAAAATATGCATATATGTTGTATAATTGATGACAATCATTTTTCTCTTCGGCCACCCCCCACCCACACCCCCCACCCCCTTCCCCGCCGTTGTTAATAGAAACGAAACACAAACTGCATGGCCTCTTACTGCATCCACACGACTGACCTTGCATTTAAAAGTGACATGTTTGGCCATATTGTCAATGTAAGCTCATTTTATAGAATTTCCATTCATATATTCACTTACCCGTGAAGGTCCCGGGGTAGAATAGGCCTTCAGCAACCCATGCTTGCGATTATGCTTGTCGTAAGAGGTGACTAACGGGATCGGGTGGTGAGGCTCGCCGACTTGGTTGACACATGTCATCGGTTCCCATTTGCGCAGATCGATGCTCATGTTGTTGATCACTGGATTGTCTGGTCCAGACTCGATTATTTACAGACCGTCGCCATATAGCTGGAATATTGCTGAGTACGGCGTAAAACCGAACTCACTCACTCACACATACATTCACGATAATGAAAAAAACCCAAAGTTCTGCGAAAATCAGCTTCGTTGTTATAAAAAAGTCAGTAAGTACCTCCACCGAGACGTCGCAAAGTATTGCAAAAAAGAAGTAACTGTTGATTATCCACAGTAGGTGGTTTTCCATCATCTTACAACTTCTCAAATGTCTCTCAACGAAACAATACGATAAAGCTGGTTTATCAAGAAAACAAACTGCGTATTCCTTGTATCTTGCAGTAAAATTTAGTAGAAACGTATATAACGAACTTCAGCTGTTACGTACAAAGTTTCGTAATTGTAGTTATATAGTCATATTATATACCCCCTTTCGCAATAGTTGCAATGAAAAGGAAGACATGGTGCTCTTTAATTTTCAGTGATTTGAATTCCGTACTTCGCCTGGAATTAATTTTAAACAGTGAAATTTGCACTTTATTATCTTAAGTACCATGATATAGCGCTTAGCAACCTCGTTCTGATAACAGTCTTCAAATAGCGTAGGCGTTAATTAATACAGTGTATGGGTATGGACAATGATACCATACACACGTGCTTCAATTGTTGCACAATCAGCTCTGCGTTTATCAGATACTTCTTATGGATTAGTCAATTCGTGGATGTTAAGAGGGACTGTATATCTCGCTACTTCCGGTACTAAGCTGCTTTCCGAATCCCTTTGCGCGCGCCAGCTTGTTGACTGAGAGACGGTGCCCAGCTTGTTTCCAGATTTCCGGAGTATATTCAAGAACCAGTTCTGGTTCCACATTGCGCTACCGTCAAATATGACTTTACTACACCGGGCCAAGTGTACACCCATGCTTAGTTGTCACAGCTGTTGACAGTCGTAATAGTTAGCTAATATGGGGACGGTTAGACGGGAAATTTGTTATTTCTCCAAGGATCATCTGCTCCTTACTGTCAACCAAGAGAACATTGGAAAAGTTATGAAACGTTGTTTGTCACCGGAAGTACTAAGGTCTTGCCAAGTGACGTGACCTACTTAAGGGCCCTACTAGAAGCCCGTTAAACATAACATCCGTTCCCCGAACCGGACCTGTAAAAATGTATCTAATATATTAATTTATTGAATCTATCGTAAGGTGAGCATTAATTCCCGAGCAGGGCTACAATGTCATGTATCAACAATACCAACTTGATCAATAATCGCCATTAAGCAAAGATTGTCAAAGACCAACCCTGCCCAGATTTCATGGATGGATTGAGTGACTCATTAAATTACATAAAATTGTAAAAAATTCTTCACCTGCTATAATGGTGGCAGTGGAGGTCAAGGGAACTGAGTTAAGATAAGAAGACATTTACACATATATCTATCATTATCACAAAGTCACACTCGCAAGCTAGCCATTTATACGCTCCAACGTCCCAATGTAAGGACAGCGAATCTGTATCTCTCCCTTATAGCATTATATTCATGTCTGGCCTTAACTGCTCGTTCAGACGACGTGCTGTGACAAAAACGAAATTGTGTTATTTATGATATGATCAATTATTCATTCACTCTTCATTACCTTTCCGTCACAGGTTAATCCAATGGGGCAAACTGTGTTTCCCATTTGTATCCATCCAAGCAGCATCGTTGCTATCGTCCTCGACGTGCAGTAGATGTAATATGCAGAGTGTTCACCGGGTGATGTGGTGTCACGGCAATATATCGAACGGCGACGACACAGCTGTGATTTCCGTTTTTGTTCCGGAAACAATACAGTGAAAAAAGAATGCGTAGTCTATTCAATAGTTGCATTATCACTGCAACAGTGAGGGCCTATCTCGGTTGGAAGATTTGTTTTGAGAATATCTATTGTACAACTTTGAATTGAGCAATACACCAGAGTTTATGACGGTGGTTTGGGGAAAAATGAGTGAGTGACTAATTTTTTTTAAATGCCGGTTTAGGAACATTCCAGCTATCACGGTGGTGGACACCGGAAATGGGATTCATACATTGGACCCATACATGTAGCCCCGGCCTTCAGCGTGACGAGCCATTTTTTATTACCAGGCTACCCCACGATCCCGAATTCTGGGACTGTCAGCAAGAGGATAGATATTCGTCACGTGTGTGTTCATCGATCATCGTCTTATCTAGTTGGACTCCAGTGTTGCTGCTGATGTAGATGCTGATGTGGAAGTTTATGTACATGGACTCCAGTGTTGCTGGTGGTGTAGATGCTGACGTGGAAGTTGATGTACATGGACTCCAGTGTTGCTGGTGGTGTAGATATCGATGCTGACGTGGAAGTTGATGTACATGGACTCCAGTGCTGCTGATGGTGTAGATGCTGACGTGGAGGTTAATGTAAATGGACTCCAGTGCTGCTGATGGTGTAGATGATGACGTGGAGGTTAATGTAAATGGACTTTAGTGCTGCTGATGGTGTACATGCTGACGTGGAGGTTGATGTAAATGGACTCTAGTTTTGCTGGTGGTGTAGATGCTGACGTGGAAGTTGATGTACATGGACTCTAGTTTTGCTGGCGGTGTAGATGCTGACTTGGAGGTCGATGTACATGGACTCCAGTGCTGCTGGTGGTGTAGATATCGATGCTGACGTGGAAGTTGATGTACATGGACTCCAGTGCTGCTGATGGTGTAGATGCTGACGTGGAGGTTAATGTAAATGGACTCCAGTGCTGCTGATGGTGTAGATGATGACGTGGAGGTTGATGTAAATGGACTTTAGTGCTGCTGATGGTGTACATGCTGACGTGGAGGTTGATGTAAATGGACTCTAGTTTTGCTGGTGGTGTAGATGCTGACGTGGAAGTTGATGTACATGGACTCTAGTTTTGCTGGCGGTGTAGATGCTGACTTGGAGGTCGATGTACATGGACTCCAGTGCTGCTGGTGGTGTAGATATCGATGCTGACGTGGAAGTTGATGTACATGGACTCCAGTGCTGCTGATGGTGTAGATGCTGACGTGGAGGTTAATGTAAATGGACTCCAGTGCTGCTGATGGTGTAGATGATGACGTGGAGGTTGATGTAAATGGACTCCAGTGCTGCTGATGGTGTAGATGATGACGTGGAGGTTGATGTAAATGGACTCCAGTGCTGCTGATGGTGTAGATGATGACGTGGAGGTTGATGTAAATGGACTTTAGTGCTGCTGATGGTGTAGATGCTGACGTGGAGGTTAATGTACATGGACTCTAATGTTGCTGCTGCTGATGTTAAGGACTTGGAAGGATGATGTCAGTAGGTGATGAGGGTCCCTCGCCATAACCGACGTATCTGTGGGGTGGATCTTCAGGGGAGAAGCTCCCGTGTCTCTGAAAGTACAAGGTGTTGAACAGCAAAATGACCTTCGTTCCTGAACATTTCAAGATGCATTCCAAGACAACCGGTAAGGAAACACGAACGAGCTGATATTGTTACTTGTACTAGTAACATAAACCAGCCATTTTAGAACCTCAACCAATTGCATGTCAAACGACAATGCAAGTTAACATTATTCTTCTTGCTCATAACAGGCATCACCTGTCCTTTCCTGACACATCGACACAGTTCGCATACAACACGTCCGTTGTCCAGCAAGAGCTTACCACACAACCGAACAGATAAACAGCAACTAGCCACTCACCAGTCACAGTCTTTTCACCTGCCGGATGAACCAACAGTCATTAAATAGAATGTGCGAGTTTATTATTCCGGTATGTTCGCCAAAGTAGCTCACAGCCTTTTCAGTTAAACAAAATAGAACATCTACTAATAAATTGTCATCGTTATTATTTACAGATTGAACCACGTGAATGCAGCAGTCAGGGTTCGGGTGATGGCAGCATTGTCAGGATTGAAAAGCTCATCATCAGCTAAGCGTCCCCTCCCTTTGAAGCCCAAACAATGGATGGGATTTCTCTGGCAGGAAGTGCTTCCTGGTCGAACCCAGCAAGATCTTTTTCCCGGGAATGTCAATACAATCCATCAGCTTTTCTGCATTACCAAATGAGCCCGAACGTCTTGGCAGCAAAGTCGTATATTCTGTCAAAGGACTTGCAGGTACCAAAACTCAGGAGGCTAAGACACTGTGGCGCCGGACAACTTGTCACTTAGGATGTAGTCGTGACCTTTTGAACCATTTCCGTATATTTGTCACGTTTTTCCTGAATCTTGTCAATCACATTAGTGTCAAAAGAGTCAGAAAATTGCATGATTTACAAGATTCATAACCTTTGTCAAAAGGCACAAGTATCTGGTCTAGATATGGGCCTTTCCATAGAATTTTGTAGGTGTCCTATTCCATGATTCCCTTTACTTATTATGGGCCGTACACAACACAGATTTGTCACCGATTTGATATAATGACTGTGCGACGCCATCATGTCGCTTTAGATGCCGTGTTTGTGCCGACACTGGGCATCTGCTGTCAAGATGTTGGACAATATCAAATATTTCACTACACACTAGTCATCTACATTTTAACGCACAATCACACATGGACAGTTAAGACAGGAAGTGACTTTTCCTGAGCAGCAAACAGAAGGCCTGGTTTTACTTTGCTCCCCATCAAACTCCATCAAAGGGAAGGGCATGGCAGGGCTGATCATCTTCTTAAGACATCATACACTCGATTGAATAGTTGTGTGATAACATTCCTTTGCATAGCTGTGCGTCTATCATTTTGCAACAGTATTAGGTCTTGTTGTCATTCCTTCTTGTACCTCCCAGCAGTACAGCACCATCAAAAAATCAAAAAGACTGACACTGAGATCAAGATCATCAGACAAATAAATATGAAAAATTTTGCACATTAAAAATCTACCACGTCCTCCAAAACAGTTGATGACAGATTTTATGTAATCTATCCAACACATTGAAATAGTAGGGAGGCTATGCCTCCCTTCAAACTGTGGAACCGCCTACCCCCAAAACCTTTTTTATTTATTTATTTATTTATTTATTTATTTGCTTTGTGTGAGAACTTGGTGAATTCCCACCACAGAAGAATGTGTCAAAACCAGTGTATCGTTGTTGTTTTTCGTCTTGTTATTGATGCTCTTGCTATCCCGATGATGGCGATACGACGATGGTGGTACTGCTGCTGTGGCTGATGGTGTTGGTGAGGATGATGAGGATGAGGATGGTCATGATGACTATAATGATAAGCTTGCAGTATCTACCGACCTCTAGATTTTAGATTTAACATTTAGCTTACCGCATACTGCTGAGTGCGGCGTAAAACTAAAATCATTCACTCACTCACTAGTTTACCGCAAGACAGACTCAAACGTTAGTCAGTTAGAAGTCTGATGAGGTGAAAACCAATAGCGTTAAACGCTTTAACAAGTTTACCGTTAATAAGTGCAGATGTGTATTCGATGTATCATGTAGGTGTGTATCATGTAGGTGTGTATCATGTAGGTGTGTATCATTGTAGGTGTGTATCATGTAGGTGTGTATCATGTAGGTGTGTATCATGTAGGTGTGTATCATGTAGGTGTGTATCATTGTAGGTGTGTATCATGTAGGTGTGTATAATGAGTTTCGACACTTAATACAACTCTATAACCAGGGCTCCCTTATTGTACCCGATGTTAAAGTGAGATGTTCTCATATGTGGGTGACGGTAAGTAGGGTCTCCCTGGCTTCATGTGACATTTACTGCAACATTTTATAACCTTGCATATATTTTGTCTAGACTGCCTCGTATATTTCATCCAAATAACAATATTTCCCTATCAGGTCTTTGAATATTTTCTGACATATGTTGTCAATTTTATCTCTACAGATGACAAGGCATTCGGTTTTATGTATTTATGAAAATTTCATTTCATAATTGGCCAAAATATAGGACGCTAAGCTCTAAGAGTTTTTTTGAGCCCAGTTATTTTTCACAACTAGAAATTAGCAGCTTTACATGATGTTTTTTTCTGTTGATTTCACATATCATATCCATTCAGTTACCATACTAAGTTTCATTACACAGCTTTAAATCGTAAATGATATTAGACCTAAGCAATAAAGTGAATCGTATTTTACTTGGAAAATCAACTATATGATCTGCAGCTGAAGAAAAGACGACGATGTGGAAGGAGTAATTATAAGATTTGTTTTTGTTGTTTAGTTCAGATTGCTCGTCACCATGTCACAATAACATCAGCTGGTGTAAATGTTTTTTGGTTTCATGATGAAGATTCACCCTTTAACAGATGACCATGATATACCAGACATATCGTCATTTCCTCTAACCTTGAGAAACAAATCTAACCCTGTTTCTAAATTTGAAGTTATTGAGTTATTGTGTACGTAGAAGCATTAAGATCTGGACACCTCAATTTTCGGTCCAGAATTATTTGGGGCGGTGGGGGAGCCTAGTGGTTAAAGCGTTCGCTCGTCACGCCGAAGACCCGGGTTCGATTCCCCACATTGGTACAATGTGTGAAACCCATTTTCTGGTGTCCCCCGCCGTGATATTGCTGGAATATTGCTAAAAGCGGCGCAAAAACTAAACTCACTCACTCACCCACTAGAATTATTTCCCCGTTGGAAATAAACACACTTCATATATTGCAACAGAGTATCAGTTAGAGAACAGTCATTTTACTCGTGCTACAGAGAACATGACATGCATGAGGATTGAAAGGAACTGTTATGTTGCAATGTGTTGCAGTGAACGGCACGACAGTTATTCATCTAATACACGGGAGTGTCAGTACCTACAGAATGAAACAGGTAGAGCATACCACACCTTCAGATCTTGCCATCCAACTCGCCTAGTATGTAGTGCATAATGATGCTGGGCAGTTCCATCAGAGCATTTCCATGCCTTTATTACTGCAGTGTAATATTTGTACGGCAATATTACACTAGTGTAATATCGCTAGACGAATGACGCCATTACACGTCACACTTATGACGTCACATTGCTAGTGACGCTGTAGCAGTCTCACTAAACCTTGCTTGATTCGCGGAAAGCAGAGACTCATCACACTGTAGGCAGTTTCTATCAAATTATGATGGAGAGTAATAAACCGAATATTAAACTCATTCCCGTGAAATACAGTTTTCATTAAACTCGTGAAAGATTTGGTAGCAAACTTTCGCTAGTTTGATACCAAGTCATTAACTCTTTCGATAAAAATGGTGTTACACGGAAGGTCGTTTAGTATCCGCTATAGATACAACAGGAACACTGTGTACTTTCTTGAGCAGGCATTAGTGGGCAGTGTCGGATGCCGTTGTAACCGACCTGGCATATAACGGACCTGATGCTACCTTATGGACAGACTGGACAGACAACATACAGGTCAATGGAATCACCGTATTGGCTACTTCCGGAAACGACTGTATCGTAGTGAAATACCATCGGAACAGCAGTGGCCAGCTGATTGAGAACTAAAGGAATAAGACTTTACATTCATACATTACGAGGACTGTTACTGACAGTGGAATATTGTAGTCCGAAATGATACCATGGCTGTAGGTTGTTGGCAGCGACTTGACTGGCAGAGGGTCGTCTTTACTGATAAAAGCCAGTTCTGTCTGCACGTTGCTACAAAAGCGTCTTTTCTATTCAAATGGAAAACAAACTGCATCACCAGGAGGTCGTGTCTGATGAGGATAGGGTGTTATAATGTAGGTCCTCGTTAAACATGTGACGTGGTGCAGGACAACGCCACACCCCATACAGGGGTGTACAAACGTACAAACAAAAATCCCCTCACACACCCACACCCACACACGACTGTGAACGTAACTTAATAAATGTTTCGACGTCGGAGTATTGTTTCCTACTTTTATTGGCAGGCAATATCGATTTTTCGTACGTCGTGATTTAGACAGGGCATCATATCTCGCCACATCTTGGTGTCGTTACAATGGTTCACTGTTAAGCACCTGGCGCATATGTATCTGAATGAAGCCGTTACATATATGCGTAACAGTTACTGTTTCAGCAGATGTTACCAGCTTCAGGTCAAGCTAACCTCACCGAGGAGGATCTGACGAACCATAATCAATGCTGAAGCAAATATCTGTTTTCTGATTTTGCAGTATTCGATTTTATTACACTTGAAAACGATCTGAACGTACCCATGTACATAGTCCGTCTCCGTCTTTGTGGAGAGGAGGTGAATGAACCGGTTGATGACCCAAAAATATTTTGATTTAGTCGACTCAGCTAATCTACAATTTTCAACAATTTACCGTTAGCATATCCGTAAACAACGAACAGGTCACTACAAGAAGACACATATATTAATTATACAAATTACTCATACTTTGATGATGGCTTTCTGGTAGCTTATGTCGCACATATCCAACAGCGGGGCAATTAACCGACGAGAGAGAAGTGCTATTTCTGTCATACTCTCACAACAGCATGAAAAAAGGAGTGACGTCATTGGATGCCTTAGATGTAGCGCCGACAACAAGGTCTTTGATAAGCTTGCAGTCTTACCTTTGGATAGCCTCTGAAGATGAAACGTTTCAGCTGACAAGTGATTTACTTTTTTAACTCTTTATCTGTCTTTGCAAAGGTTAACCAAGCGACATTCATCGAGAGATATGACACAGATGAGTGGAAAAAGAACAGAGCTACATCGATACATTTTCAGTAAGAAGAATGCACTTTGCTGAATAATAACCCTTTAAACTGACATCGAGGGCCCCTGCGTACACGAACACTAAGTGGCGCACGTGGTGTTAAATTGTGCCTATGTTCATGTGCGCATGATCTTGGGCACATCTTGGGCACCAATTGTGTTCGGTTATGCATATAGATCGGATGATCTGCTCAGATTCGCCAGGTCTAATCAAGGGGCAAAGACGTTTGATTGGCTGTAGCTGTCTCGATGATCTGACCCGTGAAGGTCCCGGGGTAGAATAGGCCTTCAGCAACCCATGCTTGCCATAAAAAGGCGACTATGCTTGTCGCAAGAGGCGACTAACGGGATTGGGCGGTCAGGCTCGCTGACTTGGTTGACACATGGGTTCCAAGTTGCACAGATCGATGGTCACGCTGTTGGTCACTGGATTCTCTGCTCCAGACTCGATTATTTACAGACCGTCGCCATATAGCTGAAATATTGCTGAGTGCGGCGTAAAACTAAACTCACTCACTCATTTGATGATTTGATGGCGTTCAATTACAATCTAAAGGCCAATTAAGCCCACTAGTTTACCGAACTGAACTAGGAATACATGCCACATGTGAGATCACCTCATATACTTTTTTTTTATTAAGACACACGCATATAGATTCAGAGTGACATATCACTTACCACAAGACTCTTTGACAAGAGGGCTGCGTTGGGATATTGTCGAAATTGATAACATCAACATTTCAGCCGCTTCACACTTTGGTGACATCTCATACCTTTCAAGTGTATTAAAATGTACACGGAAATGAATCTGATATACGTTGTCATAGAAGTTATATTATAAAGGTACAATGTGATAAAGCCCGTGCGCTTTGGTATGTAAATTGTATTAAAAAAGTAGAATCTGATGTAGCCCTTATTATTTAACAGATGAAATATATTGATGAGGCCGATATAATTTTGTTCCATTTTAATCTACAATGTGATGAAGCCCATATACTGTGTTATGTAGAGACGCATTGAAAACGTACAATGTGATGGAGGCAATTCAATTTGTGATGACATGTTCCATTTAAATATACAAAGTGAATAAATCAAAATCCATATATATTTTATTATGCAATGTTGCATCAAAACGATACAATGTGATGAGACCAACACAGTTTGTGATGTGTTCTATGGTAAGGTACAATGTGATAAAGTCAGTATACTTTGTCATGTAAAGTTGCATTAAACAATACAATGTGATAAAGTCAGTATACTCTGTCATGTAAGGTTGCATTAAACAATACAATGTGATGAAGTCAGTATAGTCTGTCATGTAAGGTTGCATTAAACAATATAATGTGATGAAGTCAGTATACTTTGTCATGTAAAGTCGCATTAAACAATACAATGTCATGAAGTCAGTATACTCTGTCATGTAAGGTTGCATTAAACAATACAATGTGATGAAGCCAATGTTTTCTGGTATGAAATGTTGAATGGAAAAGAACAATGTAAAGAAACCTTTATGCTGCTTCATGAAATGTTATATAAAGCAATGTGATGAAGCTCATATACTTGAAAAGTCGCACGTATTTAAAATGTGCAGTATGTAAATGAGGCTGTTATAATTTGTGATGAAAAGGTCTATTTAAAGGTACCATGTGAAGAAGACAATATCATTTGTTAGAAAACGTATTAAAAGCTACAATGTAGAATCACCCATGCCCTGTGTCATGAAAAGTATATTAAAATCGTATCTTGAATTGACAGCTATCTCCATTTTATGAAAAGTTTATCAAAAAGGTTAATTGAGTCGACGCCAACCTGGTTTGTCATGACAAGTTGCATCAGAAAGGTAAAATGAAATAATCTATTTTGTGAAAGGTTTATTAAAAACGCCTTTTGAATCGACGCCAACCTGCCTAGTTACGAAAAGCAACATAAAGAGATTCACTAGCAAATGGCATACACGTAATGTACATTGCTTACGATTATGACATGGTCGACATGTTCAGGGCGACATTGATAGATGTTTACAGTTTGACAGTGACAATTTATGGATGTGTAGCTGTTTGCGTGTGCCTTGTCTATGCATGACTACAGTTACAGGTAAATGTGATTGGCAGATAATGTACATTTGTGGAGACTGTTTCAGTTCTGCTAAAACATTGAAGACAAAAGCAAGTTCACCACTTGTTACAGAGAGTATATTAAAAAATCAGAAGTCTAACCTTTCCGTAGTCCGTCTCAAAGTCCCTGAACCACATTAGTTCCCCTAATGAAGCAAGTGTACATTCCCCCAGGTTCTGAATCTCTGGGCTCCATTTCAATTTTAATGGGTTAATATGTTACAACAAAAACTATCTACTCAGATACTATTAACTTTAACCTAAAACTTCCTGGTCCACTCCTTTTGACTTAAGTAACTTTGCAGGGCGGGCGGAGGGTGTGTGGGGGTGAAAGGGGGGTGGGGGTGGACAGGGAGAGAAAGAGAGAATGAGAGAAAGAGAGAAAGAAAGAAATACACAAGAGAGAGATGGGTGCGGGGAGGGGATGTTTGGGCGCAGATGCTTGTTTACAATATTAATATAGCGTGATGATAGCTGCTGCGGTAAAGCCTATGTTGTGCTGGTGGTAGAAGGTGTGGAATTGTGTGAGGTGGTGAGAATGATAGAAGCTGGAGTATTTGGGTTTGTGTTAGTGCGCGTGGTAGTGGTTGGGATGGTGTTAGTGTGCGTGGTAAAGGTTGGGCTGGTGTTAGTGTGCGTGGTAATGGTTGGGTTGTGGTTAGTGTGCGTGGTAGTGGTTGGGGTGTTGTTAGTGTGCGTGGTAGTGGTTGGGGTGTTGTTAGTGTGCGTGGAACTAGTTGACTGGTGTTACTGTGCGTGGTAGTGATTTCTGTTGGCGTTGGCATGCCTGATACTGATTGGAGCCTTGTTCATATATGTGACAGACACTGGAATGGTTTTAGTGTGCTTGGAGTGGATGGATTGGCTTTAGAATGTACACTGAACATAGTCGCCATGTTGGTGTTAGTGCACATAGTTGTGGTTGTATTGGTTTTAGTGCACATGGGAGTGTTTCCCCTTTCACATGTCACAATGACGCACACAGAGTCTATCCATTATAGCAATACAAGTGACACATCCTTGACATTAAATGATCAGATATTTGAAAACCAGGTGCAAGTGAATCTACGTTCCAAATCATGGGTTCTTCTGTAGGAGATAAGCATAACTAGGGCTGCATGTTATGTACTGACACGGTTGCCAAAGGCAGGGAAATGTTGTGTTTGCTGATAAAATTCAAATTCCCACTAGCTGATCACTGATAATTTGAAACGTACATTCCCTGGGTACACAGTCCGATCAAAATCAAATAACTATCTCCGTGAGAGTAAATACGTCTATGTGACGTTGCCCGTGACGGCATGAAATACACGGCAACGTCTCGGTAGATATTATTACATGCATGAATTATTTAGTGAATTATTTGCCTATGGCAGTCATTTACATTTCCAATTAGGACACAACGAAACACGACGTACTTTCGTACAATGTGCTTTCTGAACCTGTACACTCCACTGCGTGTACAACATATGTAGTGGGTTGTGAACTGCGTTACTCTAACTGTTTAACCAGAGCGGCGGAGCGTTACAAATATAGACAATGTTTGGACGGATGGTTAAATAACTCCCCGAGGGAACGTAGCTGATTTAATAATATCCACCTAATTTGTTCTCTGGGGGAAATGAGTATTGAATTGCCCTAATGGTTATAACACAGATTCGTTTACTTGTACCTGTGACGCACATATAACACTTGTAGATGATTGCAACCCACGTGATCGGTGGTATTTTATCTTTACAAGGACAAATGTCATTAAACATACTGAAACCAAACAGTTCAATGTTTATGTACTTCATCCATCACTGATTTCGCTGTAAGTAATATGAGATAGAGGTCGACTTTGTCATTTTTATGTTGATACACTTGCCTGTGGGTGTGGGAGATAAGTATAATTGCTGAATAAATTGTCTTTAGTCACATCAAGTGATGAGTGTTGTTTTCTTTAGGTCAGTTCGTGAAGTAGTACACGGTCAGTACTGCCAAGCTCAAAAACATTCCAAGCAGGAGATGAGCATATTGGATTGTTTGTTGGTGAGTGACTGAGTGAGTATGGTTTTACGCCGCTTATCACAGCGGGGGACACCAGAAATGGGCATCACAGATTGTAGTCATGTGGAGAATCGAACCCGGATCATCTGCATGACGAGCCAAAAGCGCGATTACTACATCAATACATAGAATAATCGTTTGTTGCCTGTTTGGCGCGAGAGGGTGTTCACGTGACTCATATCCCAACGGATACCCTTTTTCTGCTGGTTGAACAGTGACAGTTTTGAACAGACTCACTTGCTTGTGGTCAGATCACGTGTATCGTATGTTATTCTTAGTGGGGCAGGACTGAAGTCCAAGAAACTCTGAGGAGTCAGGATCCCACCCCAAAATGGTCACCCATCCAATGACTCTCCGCCACAAACGTTGCTTAACGTCTACTGATTTGTGACCTGAAGTCTATACACTGGGCCGCCATTACACCACCGACTGTTCAGTGCGGCTTAAAACACAACACAAGCATAACGACACACGGTGTACAAGATCACAGCCTGAAAAGAATATTGTGTGTTTATTGTAAGGAATTATTTTTTTTTACAAATCCGCTCCGTACCTCGAAGACCCATATCAGAATTCGTCTTCAGAGTCCAATGCTTGGAATACACAGAGGTGTTAAGATTTGCCGACTTGATTGACACATGTCATTGTATCCCAGTTGTGCAGGGTAATGTTCATATTGTTCATGGAGTATCTGTATCTGGTAAAGACTCGATTACAGACGGCCTGCTGGATTACTGCTGAGTGCGGCGTAAAACAAGAAAACAGCCAATCGTGTCACCAGGTCCCACCAGTGAATTGAAATCAAGCTGTGTTATCAAGTAGTACCTGTGTAGCTACACGTGTCATTGCCCAGTCACGTGTGTTAGACATTTTGCTGTGTTCTGCCCCACCGCAGTTAACACTCTATACCCACGTTGTGTTCATTGTGACATACTTTCACAGCATACTCGTCATGGGCTAGGCCTCATACACATGACACTGTCCCACGCTCTGCTTACGACGTTAGTTCAACGGGCCAACCTTATCGGGGGCTGCGTGACATATACTATTCAACGGTTCATAGGGATATTAAGCTTGTTCACAATGCTACCAACTGATAGTGACTTGAATATTGTTTTTTCGTTTGATTGTTGAACGTCTTCAGCTGAAACGTCATACCTTTTTCGGCTGTTTTGCAATGTCGACTACTTTGAAAACATCTTCTATGAATATTCTGGCTCATATACCTTTACCACGTTTTGAGGATGGCATATGTAAGTAACAGTATCCTACCGGGTACCCATTTTCTTCTGGGTGAACAGATGCAAATTTTGAATATACTTACATGCCTAAGATGAGTCCACATGTACCACAGGACATCGGAGATCATTTGAGTGATGAATAACACAAAGAGTGAAATGCAGTTTCCCAGGGAACACTGTTTCTTAGCCAAAATGTAATGGCGTGTGTTCCTGTGCATAGAGCTCAGATCACTGTCAGGTGAAGTTAGTCTGTAGTTAGGCGCGCAGACACGTTGGATTCGTGACAGTGTGTAACAGCTTGACCTCTGAGAGTTTAATCGTGCCCACAACGAAGCACCTGTGGTACATGTGGACTTATCTTTGGCATGTGAGTTTATTCAAAATTTGCACCTGTTCTCCCAGAAGAAAACGGGTACCCGGTAGGATATAAATCATGTAAATGTATTGCGCCTTACAGACAGCTTGGGATATCCGGGGTAATAATATGTGATACGCTATGAGCATACCTTCATAGCGGAGGGACAGAGGAAGATATGTGCCATTATTATTAATATATCAAATATGCTTGGCTGCATTGATGTGTCGATATTCATGGCCGATCAACATGCAATATGGAGGATCGTGAGGACACAATGGCCATTATCTATGTAACTTGCTGCCTGGTATGGGGACTAATTTATTAGATTCCGCGCCATTCTGTAAAGTATTGCTCGCGTTGTTGACGTGCAACTCCATATTTGTATAATGCTGCAACGGCATAAAACAAAACTCACATATGTACTGGAAAAAATATATCTGATGGCACGGAAAGTTACCTTTGATTATATACTCAACCAAAAAGGTTTAGCAGGCTGGTATACAAAATGACATAAATCATATTATACCAAAAATAATTTGTATTTGCAAATCATGCTATTGTCGCATTTCATTTATCGGCTAGAAAATCACCGTGTTCAGTGTTCCCAACAACGTCTCCACACTCCCAAACTCGAGATGGGGGTCTGAAATGTCAGTATGCTAATGCTTGAAATATTTAAACGTTTTTGACGTTCTGGTGAATGTCTTAATGTGTGTGCATTAAAGCTTCGAAAACTGGATGGTTTTGTTCTGTGTGAAACAGGAAAAATGCGTTTCCGATGATTACCATCAACATCTGAAAAAATACACGTGCATTTCGAGTTTTCGTTATGCATCAATGCCAGGAGATTTGACATTGTAAACTTTTGAATTTCAGACATGTTGAGCAGGATTATCATTTCAAAGACTCATTTACACCAGGGGTGCTAAACGTTTTTGGTTCAGTATGTCTTAGATAAATACCTCCAATAATAAATCAATGCAATTTATCTCAGGACGAGGGGTCTGTATGATGTTCGTTAGTCTGACTTATTTCTACGGCGTGGCCGCACAATGTGGATGGACAATGTACCGACTGTCCTTGCAGACCTCATTAGTATCGAATCATGAGAGAACGGCCCTTACCTCGAGACGTGGGTCAGATCTTCACGCCTTTATAATGCTCTTTAAGACAGCGGGTCGCACTCGTTTCTGACCATTCCGACAATGTCGCTGCTATATTTGCGAATGATATATTACTTCATTAGGTTAAACGGAGCTAGCTTAAAATTCCTGAAATATTAGGAACCTCAGTGTTAGATGTATGATGTAATGAGCACATGTGGAACACAGTGTAGCATTTAGCTAAGAAGGGAATTAGATGTTATCAACGAGTGAGTGAGTGAGTGAGTGAGTTTTCTTTTACTCCGCACCCAGCTATATTCCAGCTATATGTTGGCGGTCTGTAACTAATCGAGTATGGACCAGACAATCCAGTGACCAAAACATGAGCATCGATCTGTGCAATTGGGAACCAATGACATGTGTCAACCAAGTCAGCGAGTCTGATCACCCACAAGCATAGTCGCCTTTTATGGCAATCAGTGGGTTGCTGAAGGCCTATTCTACCCCGGGACCATCACGGGTCTGATATCAACGAATCAACGATAGTAGTACGGAATTTCGTGAAGATTTGACAATCATTCATGTAACCAAAGAGGCTTTATACCCCAAAGGTGTCTGAAAGGAGTCTGGGGATTAAGTAAATGTTGTCAATATTCCAGCAATCTAACCGCGACACCAGAAATGGGTTTCACATATATCACACATATGAATAATCGAACCCGGACCTTAGCCGTGACGAGCGGACGTTGTAACTACGATGCTGTCCCACCGTCACGCGCTACTAAGGAGGGTGGTCGACAGCATGACCTTAATGCCCCCTTGTCATCCCAAGGTATGTGGAACAGGGAAAAGTCATGAATATTGCATTTTGAGGATGTCGTACTGTGTTGTTTTTGTGTGTTGTTTTACGCCGCACTCAGATATATTCCAACTTTATGGCCCGTAAATAAGCCTGTAAATAAGCCTTTAAATAAGCCTGTATCAAATAACCAAGTGATCAGCCAGATGAGCGTCGATGTACGTTTTTGGAATATGATGTCATTTGTCAACCAAATCAGCGGACCCGACATTCGAACTTGTTAGTCGCCTCTCATGGTTGTTGAAAATCACTCCTCATTCGGAACTCGCTGGTGGGTTGTTGTATTGTTTTGGACGTTGTTTTCTTGAAGGACACGCGCCTTGCAAACTGGACAATTAAAGATGTTAGTATCGTACTGTCCGAACAGAATAAGGCGCGATCAATCACGAGGATACGACGTCACACAATATCTCATCCACCGCCTAGTCTGTAGCGTGATATCTCAGATTGACATTGGCTTGACCTTCTTTTAGACGTCTATCAAGGAATTTCAGAATGAATGAGGACTCGTCTGACACGTGGCCAGCGAAGATGTCCAAGTTTTGGGGTTGTGTAAACAAAGATTGTCTTTTGGCCTTACGGTCATTAGCCTGTCTCACATTCCCTGAACCAAATCATATCCCTACTGACCAGCCTCCCTGGCATGCTGAAGCCTTAAATGAGGGAAGTCCAGTCGCAGGTTCCGAATATCTGATATCATTGTGGCTCCTGATCAGTCTCATGGGGTGCATTTTTTACTACAAAAATTAGATATATTCACAGATTAAGCGTAACAGTCCATAAGGCGATTTCCAAGGGCCGACAGAAGTGGCTATAGAGAATGGGGGTGACCTTCATTGAAATATTGTCAAATTGTGTGTTAATGCAAACAGTCCACAGAGACGTCGCAACGTTAGTTCCAGCAACGCTTTTCACGCCTAAGACGCGAGTTCGATTCTCCACGTGGGTACAATGGTTGTGCCCTTTTCCGATATCCTCCGATGTGGAATTGCTGTAATATTGGTAGAAACGGCGTATAACTAAATTCACTCACGTCACCAGACGAAAGAGCAACAATTTGCTACGAATCGTCGTGATGAAAAAACAAATATAAAACCCCAACTTGTTATCTATAAAACCTGCCACGCATTGATAAATTTTCATATTTTCAAAATTGATATAAACGCCGACATCCAGATAACGTGTTCCTGTTTGTTATTTTTTGTGGGATGGGGAGCGGTTTGGCTCAGAGGTGTGGAACTGATGCTAAAGGTGTTAGAGTCTCACTGTCATAAACAATATTTGTTTTTTTTACCAAAATAATTACGAAACCTTCACTCCACCACATCCGTTTTTGTGCCAGCTAGTATTGCTGTTCGTCAGTAAGTTTCATTGTTTTAGCCATTCCAGACGCACCGTGCACCGTGATGGCCTACTCAACGTCTAGACGCTGTTATTAACGGTCTGTGTGATATTGAGGAAAGGTGTCTACTTGATTACAGTAATCACTTATTCCTAGCTTTGACTTGTCGCTAAAACGTGAGTTAGCAGACGGGTTATTTGTGTCTGCAATGACATGGGTCGAGTTTCTGGGGTAACAAGCCCAGCCTCACTTTAACTCTACGTCTATCCAACGTGAATGATTCGAGCCTTTTAAAACACGTTTGCAGGATAATTAAACGCGTGACCATCATGACAAAGGATATCGTGACATGTCGTGCGTGACAACATGTCCCAAATAAACAACTGACATTATGACGCGGTGATCCGATTGGATTGGGTTTGCAATGCGGCGTAGCTGTTTTAAATTAAAAAAAATCACGTTTTTGCCTAATGAAAACATGTGTCATGGAAAAATCAGCCAATCATTTCCTTAACTTTATGTTGGCCTATAGTACGAAATTATATATTTCACTTAGTTGTGTTTCCATTATGGGTTTTTTGAGTGTATTCGTGGTTTTCCCTAAGATCTGGATCATGCAGGTTTGGAAATGCAGGTTTGTAAATGTGCAGCTTGCTACAAATGTCGTCAGCGCGATTGAGCATCTTGGAGGCGGATACTAGGCATTCTGAAGATGTAGGATAGATGATGGACACACATAGGTTTTCAGCTAGTACTATATGCCTTCAGACATCGCTATGATAACCGATATGTGACACCCGCAACCGATGGGCAACCGACGCTCAGTTTCCAGTCATCTAAACCAAAACATTTTGCACAATCCTTCACTTTTATCCCTCACCGCTCTGTCCTGTCTCGACTAAAGGTTTCAGTAACCAGTATCGTCACAGGGCTACTTTGACATTACATTGATGGATGCTTGTTTCTTATCAGGTAGTGTTCAATACAGATATGCGACCACTACCGGAGTGCGTGAGTCAGATCTAAGCCGCTTTCAGCAACATTCGAGTATATACCACAGAGGTGAAAACCAGAAACTGAACTTCACACACTATAGTCATGTGGGAACAGAGCATAGGAGAGCAGAGCAGAGCAGAGCAGAGCAGAGCAGAGCAGAGCAGAGCAGAGCAGAGCAGAGCAGAGCTTCATTGCTGTTCCGGCCGTAAGACAGTGCTTTGTCAACCTTGTTCAGAGTGAGTGCAATACGAGATGACTCCTTTCTTTTTCGTGATATCAGAAACAGTCGCTTGATGTAGTGTAATTACTACAAGTAGTGAATGTTGAACGTCAATAAATTCAAGAATACATAACCAGAGTATAGAAAACTCCCCATATTGGTACATCCAAATAACCCTTCAGTCGTGATTTTAGGACCATCATTAAACCCTCGGCATTCATTTCCGAATGGCGCACGAGCCTTATGTTTACGCAGCTTGACACTTCCCTCCTCTAAGTATCGGACTGTATGCAAAACAGGAGCTACGGTAAGCGTGATTTATTGCTGCAGTTCCTGAGACGGCCTCGTTATACGGTTTAAATTGACAATTTTCTTTTTATCCATTCGCCAAGACCATTCCCTCGGTCACGAGAAAGACAAATTCCATTAACCCGCACGCTGACGGAGCCCCGGAGAAATGAATAGCACCCCTCAACATAAAATACACGTAATAAATAAATATTAATGTAGCTGTGCTTCCTAACATCATCTTGTATTTATGTAATAATTTGGACATTGACTTTTATACCAGGAATAAGGTCCCGTTTCTTCACACGGTATGCGTATTTCTGTAAAGGTTATGGTGCGATAGACGATGCGCTGCGAGAAAGACCCGGAGCTATATATCAATTTGCTAGAGGAAAATGACAAATAGAACAGATAGAACAGATAGAACAAATGGAACAAATAGAACAGATAGAACAAATAGAACAGATAGAACAAATAGAACAGATAGAACAAATAGATCAGATAGAACAAATAGAACAAATAGAACAAATAGAACAAATACATCAGACAAAACAAATAGAACAGATAGAACAGGGGAATATTTTTTTCTCCTGTGTCACTTAAACAGAAAGCTGACCTTACTTGTACACAGATGAGACGTCTTGGTCTACTCTTCATGTTGGACATACACCGTAATGCCATTCGGTCGTTTACAAGGATCAGCTGGATATGTCGATACTTGCATTTTGTCTTTGGAAAGTAGGTTTATGTAGACCTGCCTTCACTTATTTACCAAGCGGTAATTCTATCCAACAGCATGTGTGCCCGACGTAGTTTTACCTACATCATTTTCTCGCTCAACGAGTGATGTTCAGTGTCCCTTAATTCTTAAGCATTTATCGGATGAGTAAGTGCATTTCTCGTCTCCCAAGAGGTAATGTTACATTAGTCTGTTTAGCACCTGAGATTTGCAATTAGGCCCAAATTATTCCGACAATTTATCGTCATCGACTAGGTTATTGCAAATTTGTGTAATTTTGTGAAGCGGGCGGTTCAGTTGTCTCCAGTTATCTGTGTGGCGATTTTCCAATAACCCAGCCTAACTGGTTGAGGAAGAAGAGATGTGTGTTGGAGTGTCCTTGCTGGACACCGTTGCTTCATTTGGTAGGTTATGTAATGTGTTCTTTAATAGTGAGTCAGTATGGTTTTACGTCGTTTTCAGCAACATTCCAGCAATGTTCCAGCAATATCCATGTACCCATGTGCGGAATCGAACTCGGGCCTTCGACGTGACGAACGAACGCTTTAACCACTAGGCTACCCCATCGCTTTTATTGTCTTAACAAACTCCGCCGCCAGTTTCATTCGCTCGTACATTCACATTTTAACACACACACATACATTAATAAACTGTAGGCATATATTGCATAAACTAACTGTCATGGTGACATGGCACGTATTATCATGTGACGCACAAGCCACCAGATGTTCACAGCCGCCAGCTTTCTCATTACTGTAAAGGTTTAATGTGATAGCTGTTTGTGCATATGTGAATATATTCTGGCCTGTATGTTTCATGCATAAAATATAAATCAATGGTTTTCATAAGGAACCGTTTTCTATGGAGGATACATATTCATAAAACTTATTTCTGGATTGCTTGACAAATTTCAGAATAATCATTGATGCGTTTTTAAATTCGTTGTGTATTACGGATGAGAGCGTAACTGATATGCCAAATGTCAAAGACTGGTTTAATTGCATTCTCTTTTGCTGCAACAAGATACATTTTGTCCCTGTTCCACAAAACACATTTATAAAACGTAAACACATTGACTTTTAAATCTACAAAGATGTAAAATAGAAAGTGAAATTGTAAACGGGTTGTATAGGTTCTCGTGACGCGTAAATGTCAAATGCGTTAACGGATATACATTTCAAATTGATATTAAAATGGCATTTTGTCTATAAATGTTTACAGTCAGTGTATTCTACATCATCTTTGTCATGTTTTGCACGGAGCAAGGTTAATCGTTGCACTTCATGATACGTCTTTCCTTCAGTTTGATTTATGATTTACAGTTACGGTTTTACGGTACACACATGGAAGCATAAATGCCCCCCGAGGTTCACCTTAGTGCATACTGAATGACATTCGAGATTAAAGTGCAGGTTAAAAATATGAATAACATTTCAAGATCGGAAACAGATGTTGCAATTTATCAGTTTTTAGGCATCAGAATAGAATTAAGCCTTTGAACACTATTTGAAACGTGAATGATCGTAATAGAAACGGTTAAGTGCTTTCGCTCGTATGCTATATTGCTGGCACATCAAACACACTGTCAAAGATTCAAGTCGAGATTACCCAAATCTTCTTCATCTACTATTACTTAAATTGCTCATCGTCGCTATTTATTTTATATATATTTCACAGATAGATAATTTTCCATGAAGTCTTTTCTGTAGCCTCAAGTATTAGCCTAATCTTTTATCACTCGATAACTTCAAAGAAATACCAGTTTCAGCGTTAATGTAATATGTATTGATTGCGCTATTTTTGCGAGCCTGATGTCGATCGATGGGGGGTTACATATGGCATGTTGGAAATTTGAGTATTCTCACTGATCGACTCTTAACATTTTTTTATATTCGCGTATGAATACACATGTCAAATATAACTCATGTCCCTCCGGGGATTAGACGCACCTGGATGTATAGTTTATGAGGCGGGTGTAACACTAGTGTGAAATCTGCCAGTTCATACCTCCATTGTTAGTGAAGGGACCCGTGGAAGTCCGGGGTAGAATAGGCCTTCAGTAACCCGTGCTTGCCATAAAACGCGACGCTTGTAAGAGGCGACTATCGGGATCGGGTAGTCAGGCTCTCTTACTTGGTTGATACATGTCACTGGTTTCCAGTTGCGCAGATCGATGATCACACTGTTGGTCACAGGACTCTCTGCTCCAGACTCGATTATTTACAGACCGTCGCCATATAGCTGAAATATTGCTGAGTGCGGAGTAAAACTAAACTCACTCACTTTGTGTTGGGTATATTTCGTGCCTCAGTCTGAGAATGTGGGTTGAAACCCAATATGGGGCTCCATTTGCAACCCATGATCTGTAATCTCAAATATCACGTTTATATATATACCTAACCCACGTCAATTCTCCCAGTTAACAGTTACTCTCAAAACAATAATGCAGGGTGGTTTGTTAGCCTAGTTGTTTAAGATCGTAAGATCGTAAAATCGTAAGATCCTCCCGCATACTTTGGGATGCTGTGGTATGCAGACGTGTGGTTCGAAACCCATCTTGCATTGAATTATTTTGTTGATATCGGTACCATTTATAAACGACTGGTGTTGGTATACTGGTGTCAATTGAGGTAACGTGCAACGGCAGACTGAGAGATTCTTGAAAGATTTGAGACTCCCCAGCCGCCAGACGCCCAATGGCCATGCTTCCACTTACAGCAAAGAGTCGTGGCATTAGGACATTCTTCCAGTTTGTAACAGATGCTGATGACAGCCTAGAAACCAAAACGGTCTTGTACAGGCCAGGTCCCCGTTCACGATTCCTCATAACCGCAATATTGCAAGGCACTTTCTCTCACTTTTACATGGCACTCCCCAATGTAAATGTCCATTAAGGTGTGTTTATGAGCTGTGCATACGTTCCATACACACGGGGATCCGTCATTACAGAGGCGAAATTACAACAAGCAAACGCTAATTTTGGAACATATTTGAAATTTCATACAACAATATCACTTATGCGTTTCTTATTTGGAAGAGCATAGCAAGGACAACAAGAACTCGCATTCAGTGAGGACACGGACCTGACACTGCCATCTATTTTGGCCGCCTCTTCCGACAATACAAGGTTTCTGGTATCATTCTTCAAGGCCTCGGTGTCCATAAGTGTCCCTTCTTAATAGACGGTACCAATGACGCCCCCCTCTCACCTCGCCCCTCTCTTTGCGGTCTCTCCCTTGCCTCTGTCTCTGCTCCGTCCTTTCCTTCGCCCAGTCTTCCAATTTTCCCTCTCCCAATTAGGCAATTAGATTCATAGCGAACCCTTGTGTGATGACCTCCTAAGAAGTAAGATCGAAAACCGTAAGACTGATACGTCCGCGGTAAGGTTCTCTCGCTGTTATTAGAACATGCGCACTGTCAGATCCAGGATGCTCTCAGTGAACGTTGCGGACTTCTTGATGAATGTGATCAGACTACATCCTGCTTGATTTAAGAAAATCATTCTCTGCTCGATTAATGACTTCTGTCAATGGTAAACATCAATCAAGAGCAGTACGGGATGCGCCGTCACTGGGTACAGAAGGAGACGGCCGGATGCAGACGGCAGAATACGAATTCATCTGATTGATGACAATAGTAACTGTTATATAGCATGGCTAGTACTATACCGCGTCGTTTCGTCTCAGGGCGGCGAGGTAGCCAAGTGCTTAAAGCGTCTGTGTATCTCGTCTAAAAACAAGGTTCGATTCCCATATGGGTAAAATGTGAAGCCCATTTCTGGTGTCCCCTGCCGTGATAATAATTAATAAAAGCGGCTTAACACTCACTCACTCACTCACTCACTCACTCACTCACTCGTCTCCTCATCAAACATTCGGTTTGTATATTTGTTCGCTGTGGATTATTGTGTATTGGTAATTTTACAACTAGTTTCTGAAATGAACGTATTTAAAAAAAAGGGCTCATAGTAAAACAAAATAAAATATAATGAAAGGAAGCCCTGAGGCCTTCTACATTTTCAGTTTCTGAAGCTATGGAATTCTAGCCACATTCATTGACTTTCTTGCTCTATTTATATATTTGGTTACATTACATTTTAAAGACTGATTTTTTTATTTGTTTTATTTTTGTTATTTAAGATTGTGTGCGTGAAATGGTGAATCTGGATCCAACGACACTTTGATCTAAAACTAAAACTAAATCATCGTTGCAGAATAGTTCAATCGAGAAGGAAAATGAGAAATATCAAAGTCAGACAAACGGCGATAGATGGCTCCGTAAAACTGTTTCCTTCTCATTTAAGACTGAGCCATATTGCTGAACGTGAATATAAGTACAGCCGTCAAGTTATTTTTAGCATGGCCTGACTGTTAACCTTGTTTCTTGACGTCATCAGTGGAATGTTGACTTGCATCAGTGAGGGGGAACACTGTAGAAGGGGGATGTGGTACCGGTTGGCAGAATACGGCCAGCCTTTCGTGAACATCATTTATCATCATTTCATGGTGTCGTAATTTTAGAAAATATACCCAGATCGTTATGTCAGTCAAAATCTTACAAAGGGTTGTTGTTAAGACAACATGCGTACGGAATGTGATGTGTTGATTTTATAAACCTTTCAAAAACATCGAAGACGGTATTGGATTTACATGATTGGTTAAAAGTTAATGATGAAGCCAGGGAGGAGGCAGAGTGAGTGAGTGAGTGAGATAAGTTTTACACCGCACTCAGCAATATTTCAGCTATATGGCGGCGGTCTGTAAATAATCGAGTCTGGACCAGACACTCCAGTGATTAACAACATGACCATCGATCTGCGTAATTGGGGACCGATGACAGTATATTCCATTGCCGCTAAATTTTTCATCTATGTGGACATACATTATCTATTCTGTAATCTATCATCCTGTTTAATGGATCGAGCTATGCAGTATAATTTTTTTGGCAATTTTATGATGGTGAGGCATTGTTAAGATAAGCAATGTTGTTGAGCCAACCTCGAACGTCGTAATGGGTAACGTGGCGATATCGATTTTGCATTAAGAAGTTAGGCTCTCTGACTAAGATGACACATGACACCGGTTCCTCTTTTCGTAGGTCTATGCTCATTCTGTTGATCACTAGATTGTCTGATCCAGACTTGATTATTTAGAAATTGCCATCTCATAGCTGGAATATTGCTGAGTGCGGCGTAAAACTAAACCCACTCACAGTACTGAAAAGGTCATATTTCACCATGTCGCAGACATTGGTACCATTCACTCCTGAATTTGTTAAACGTGCTGGTCACTAAAGGAATGTGGCAGGAATAAAGTTTAATCGCGGCGTAAAATTATAGTTATAAGTTTTCATTACTTCAGATCTTAAGATGCTGTTAAACCGACCTGCAGTCCTGACGTCATAATACCCGTTTGCCTGTATCTATTTGACTAAGATAGTACGGCTTTGCACTGCTTTCAGCTATATGCCAGAGGAGGCACTGGAAACAGCTGGGTTAACAAACAATTTGTACTAACGCGAGTGCGGGACTGAGTTTAGTTTTACGCAGGTGACACAAGACATTTTCTTCACACACTGTAGCGATGTGGAGAATCGAACCGGCGTATTCGTCTTGAACGAACGCTTTAACCACTTGGCAACTTGTGGCATTGAACCTGGATATATGGCGTGACTATAGCGCGCTGTACCCGTTAAGCTCCCGCCATTTATTACGCTGAAAACAAGTGAGAGTACTTATAACCGAAAAACCTGCAAACACTCGAGTGTAAATCAACCAAACTGAAGGACGTTTGTCGTTGACCCACAAGCAGCCATGCCACATCTTATATTATGCATATGTTGACATTCATGCCAGTTGGCTTGCGTGATCAGGACATTGGGCCTATCATCCGGGCATCCTCATCCCACCAAGATGGCGTCAAAAGGGACTACTATTGCTACTCCCGGCTGTCAAACACGTTGTTGCTCACAACTGCTTCTCGAAGCAAAATCGTGTTTGAAATTGATTACGCTGACCGGGTTCAGGGTTCGGATCCAAAACGCTTCGTGACGTTACGACTTGTCGTAGTTCTACATTTTCCGTATACTTACGAATAACGTAATGTTGTGAACTCTTTGTGCATCGGGACCAAGGATCGCTGACGTGGCTTACACGTCACAATATCCACTGCAAAAATGACTTGGTTTCCAGAAACCTGGAAACCATCCGTAATGTGGAAAATTGCGGAATCCAGTTGGTTTCCATTCTCTGAAACTCACTAACTGAGTTTCCAAGTAGATTCCGTTTTGGAAATGTGATTTTGGTATTTCTGTAAATGGAAACCAAAATGAAACTAAGTTCGGGGGTTTCTTGTTGGTTTCCATACCTGGAATTTGCAACTCTCAGATCTCACTAAATGGAAACCAACATAAAAGTAGAAAATGTAGTTTCATGTTGGTTTCCATTGCGCGGTTTTGAACTAAGTAACATAAAATGTGTAATTGTTTACCATCCTGACATCCAGTTGGTGTCCATTCAGTATCCATCTGAATGTGCCTGGGGAAGGAATAGTAGATTCGGTTCTTTGCTTAGATGAACAAGACAACAAAAGTAAATTGTTGACGCATCATTCTGTGGATATCACAATATTAAATATGGCTTCAAACTGATGATACAAGAACAAACTATACACCTTTTTCCTTCACATTCTTGTTTATTCGTAATGTAATGAAGCATCATATTCCAACTACCATGCACACAAACTTCACAATAACCGCACTAAACATGCAAATGGTGCTAGGCACACTTAGTTCCGTTTCTCTAGATTGGGATGAATGGGGCAAGTCCAGGTTTCGGTTGTCTGCTTTGTCAAATTGAGGATCAGACGCTTTCTTTATCTGAAAAGAAATAATAAAACAGTGATATCTATATACAAGAATAAAAGGTGAGTTGACTCTGCATAGAAACATTGCTCAAACTTTTATTATATATTAAATATAACTTATTGGATTATTGGTGTACGGGCTTGTATTCCTTTCAGTAAATATATTGTATAAAAATAAATAAAATTAAAGCCACTTTAGCAATAGTTCAGATATATATTAATAATTAAAAGGTAAATGATGCAATATATATAAAAAAACAGGCTATAGATTGCCAACTCCTGAGAATGTGAAAGAGTATAAGCATTTAGGAAGATTAGTATAAGTCATTAAAACAATTGTCAGTTCGGTACTTACATGATGATATTTATGCAGAATATACGTGAATTATACAATAAACTGAGGCAGTGCGGTAAAGTTTAGCGTTAAAAGCATTTATAGTTGGCATACTGTGACACTGAGTTCAAATACTTGACAACTAATCAGTGTCAGGTCATTAGTGTGTCGGGGTTCGTGTGTCGGCTTCACTGGGGCAGTCCCCACTTAACAGGCTCCTATTATCAAAATTAGCTACCTGTAAAAACAATAGAACTTACCTGAGTCAGGTGTTGACAGACAAACCCGGAAGTTATGAACCGGTAATCCATGGGCACGCTAACTCGTGACATTTTATGAAAGCAACAGTTTTATGTACTGAAGTGGTCGTTTTCAGTCTTTGTCTTAAAATCACATCCAAATTGGGTCAGAGAAGGATTTCGTGCCTGCCAATCGAAAAAGGATCAGGTATTTCTTATTACCCACAATGCCCCTACGCACAGTTGCCGCCATTTTGTCACTTGATCCCAAGTTGTTTGAGACGACTATTTTGAAAGCAGTTCTCACCCGGTATGTCCAGTAACGACGACAAGGAAGTCAACACAGTGCAGTATTCCTACGTTTGCCCGTGTTATCTGATTCAAGAGACTGGCAATGACATTTACAATGGAAGCTTCTGAGATTCGGATACGTGAAAAATTGAGAACAGCAGCAGTCGTCGATCGCCGCGGGAGAAAAGGAACATTCCACGATCTGGTCAGGTACAGTGTTATTTTCTTGAAATAAGCAATAGCACATGTTATTCGTAATGTTTAACGTAAATAAGTAACTACTACAATACATATGAAATTTTAGACTTGATGGACCTCGGTAAACAAATGCGTGTCGAATTCTTAGCAAGAGGGATGTATGGCTTCCTTCACTCAGCACTCGGTTAATTCAAGAACTCAATATTACTGTGATTTGGATCAGCTCACACACGATTAAAATGGTTCAATGTGTTAATGAATTATCTTTGCAAGAAAAAAATAAATCAAAAACATCTCTGGTATATTATTGCTAATGTGCTTGTTACGACTTTTCATATTGCTTTTGATATTTGCACGTTTGAAAACAATGTAGTCGGGAATAGTGTGTCATTTTGCATTTTTAGGTTAGGCATTCTCTGACCAGATTTGGTGCATTGTTTGAGGAAATTTCAAAATTGAAATTTCACAATGTTTTCAAACTAATATTGAAGAGTTTTATATTATTGATTTATGATTTAATTTAGATTTGCCATCTGATGTAAGTAGTGTCATGCTTATCATATCAAGATTTAACGAACTCTGAATGAAGAAATGTGGATTGTGTTAGTCCCACAGAAAAGGTTATGAAGAGTATATAAAGAACATATGGGTATACAATGATGGATTGCCAACCCAAAATATTATATGAATTTGCTGACCTGGATTCTTTTCATCTAGCATATTCTACGCTTTGCAAATTGATATTTATTCTTTTTATTCGACACTTTATTGTTTTCAAGAGTGCAATATGACAAGTTCCTGACTTTTTTTAATCGATGCATTTCTACGTTTCCAGCATAAAGGAGGGCAGTGTTGGAAAAACTGAAGACTGTCTGGACCAGTCTGGACCAACTAATTTTGACATACAAAAGGTATGTATAACCTGAACCATCCAGTACATAATGCACATACAACATAACCAAATAATGTAAATCCTAGGAATCAGTAAAAACGCATAGCGCATGTCACTATTCTTGTAACCTCCAACTGGAAACATGTTTCACTTATAGTTATGCATCATGCACATGTCTCCTTTCAGAAGCTTTTTGGTTGGTTTGGATGAACAAGATGGATCACTTATGAAGTTGTGGGGAAAACAGAGGCCCAAGGCTTGCATGCAAAGAACGGCAAAAAGTTCAGAGTAAGTAAACGTATTCTAGTCATTTGACATCTTGCAGAGATTAAAAAAATTTTAAGGAAACCTTTAAAATATCAAGTTAATTTGGATTCTTTCTATGTACATTCAAGGAATTTCAAAATGAACACTGTTTAAAATGTGCAATTTATCCTTTGAAAAATACAGCTTAAAAAGTTTTAAATATTATGCAGCACATTATGCTGCAGCGTATGGTTGTGACCCCATATTCATAGCTTGTCTGCCTGAATGACTCCACATTATTGGTAAAGAAAACATGTCTTTTCACAATCACGGATAAATCGTAGTTCTATACTCAAATTGTGCATTGTAAGTAACATTCAGAAAATAAATTATGGCTTTCAAAGACGAATTTCTTCATGTCTCCGCACTCTATCATATATCAATAAGATGTTCTGCGATTGAAACTTTTGATGTCAAATGCTCAGTTTATACTTTTTGATCTCTTCGCTTATCGGACATGGGGGTTCAGTGTATTTCACCTCAAGCAATGTTTGACAGTTTTCTTTTCTCTAGCCATGGATATCGAAGACTAATGCTTGTTTGTACTGATAGTTTGTTTTCTAAATTTCAGAAGCTGGAAAGCAGGAAGGCTGTGAAACGATTGACTGGCCGGAGGAGAAGAAGCACACAGTTCTTCCTCTCTTGGGGAAAGAGCTAACATTTTTCAAACTAGGAATATTCCGAATATTATTTGTTTACAAACATATTGTTGAATATAAATAAACTTTTAATGAATTTGTGTTTTATTCTGTTGTTTGTCATCCTGAAGCCTTTTACCATTATGCAATTGTATAAAATACCTGATTTGCTACATGTGAGATATGAAACAACATCTTTTCCGGAGGACCGGGTAAAGGGCCGACACGAGCAAGTTTCAGTTCATGGAAACTAGGTATTAAACTAGGTTGGAAACTACAACACGGAAACCAGGTTGAAACCTGCAATAAACTCCTACATGGAAACCAGGTTGAAACCTGCAATAAACTCATACATGGAAACCAGGTTGAAACCTACAATAAACTCATACATGGAAACCAGGTTGAAACCTACAATAAACTCGTACATGGAAACCAACTGGATCCCGCTTGGAGGAGTGGGTAATGAAACGAACTGGAAACCATCCTGAAATGGTGCAGTTTCAGTTGCATGGAAACCACAATGAAACTATAGGAAATTCCCTGGAAACCAACTGGAAATGTTGGTTTCCATGACGTTTCTTCTCGGTTTCAGTGTTCCGGAAACCAGCTTATTCTTGCTGTGATCCCAGTTGTGTAGAGCATTGTTAATGAAGTTGATCACCGATTGTAGATGGAATATTGCTGAGTCCGACGTTGAACACCAACATCATAACACAGATTATTCAGGAGTATCAGACATCCAGGTTTGACAGCACGCCAATATTTGATTTACCCATGGTCAAGCATGTCCTGCCTGACTGTTTTGAGTTTTTCATCACAAGTAACTATTTCAATGTAAAACTAACGAAGGATTTTTTAAAATTATCTCACACCTCATTTAATCCATGTTTTTAATAAGACATTGCGTTAGCTGATAAATTGTGATATGCATAGATAGATGATTTTAATACTGCCAGAGTTAAAGCTGCAGTTTCTGATCAGGGGCTGTATCCACGAAGGTGGTTAAAGTATTCACTACAAAAATAAGCTGGTTTCCGGAACACTGAAACTGAGAAGAAACGTCACGGAAACCAACATTTCCAGTTGGTATCCAAGGAATTTCCTAAAGTTTCATTGTGGTTTCCTTGCAACTGCACCATTTCAGGATGGTTTCCAGTTCGTTTCATTACCCAATCCTCCAAGGTTTCTGTGTTTGTAATTTACTGTTGGTTTCCATGAAACCTGAAACTGAATTTTGCACCATTTCCAGCTGGTTTCCAGTGCGATTCTCTACCCACTAATCCATGGAGGATCCAGCTGGTTTCCATGTATGAGTTTATTGAAAGTTTCAACCTGGTTTCCATGCATCAGTTTATTGTAGGTTTCAACCCGGTTTCCATGCTGTAGTTTCCAACCTAGTTTCTAACCTAGTTTCCAGTCTTGTTTCCAACCTAGTCTCCAACCTAGTTTCCAATCTAGTTTACAATCTAGTTTATAATCTAGTTTCCATGAACTGAAACTTGCTCATGCCGGTCCCTTACCTGCTCCTCCGGAGAAGAGGTAATTTCACATGGAGCAAATCAAGTATTTTATACAGTTGCATTAAGGTAAAAAGCTTCAGGATGACAAATAATAGAATTAAACAGAAATTCATTAAACGTTTCTTTATATTCAACAATCTGTTTGTAAACAAATAATATTTGGAATATTCAAATTAGTAAATGAAATAAAAACAAAGGAATAATATAGCAATGCGTATAGAATGTTTTCTTAAACACATCGATGTAGATCAACCGATATCACTTGGCTTCCTAGTTTGAGAAATGTTAGCTCTTTCCCCAAGAGAGGAAGAACTTTCTGCTTCTCCTCCGGCCAGTCAATCGTTTCACAGCCTTCCCGCTTTCCAGCTTCTGAAATTTAGAAAACAAAGTATCAATACGAACACGCATTCGTCAATAATATCCATGGCTAGAGAAAAGAAAACTGTCCAGTATTACTTGAGGTGAAATAAACTGAACCCCTGTCTACTAAGCGAGGAGCTCAGAGAGTATAAACTGAGCGTTTGACCTCCAAAGTGACAAAAGGTTCAATCGCAGAACACCTTATTGACATTTGATTGAGGGCAGAGACACGAAGAATTCTCCTTTGAAAGCTATAGTTTATTTTCTGAATATTACTTACAATATGCGTATATATTACGTGTATAGAACTACGAATTATCCGTTATTGTTAAAAGAAATGTTTTCTTAACCAACAACGTGGAGTCATTGTGGCAGACATTCTGACAACTTTTAAAAAGTTTCCTTTAAATTCATAATCTGTTGTAATAAGTGTACAAGCATTGGGCCGCTGCTTTCCCCACAACTTCATAAGTGATCCATCTTGTTCATCCAAACCCGTCAAAAAGCTTCTGAAAGGAGACCTGTGCATGATGCATAACTATAAGTGGAACATGTTTCCAGTTGCAGGTTACAAGAATAGTGATTGTGGCGTGCATTTTTACCGACTCCTAAGATTTACATAATGATTATTTGGTTATTTTGTATGTACATTATGTACTGGACGGCTTAGGTTATACATACATTTTGTATGTCAAAATGAGTTGGTCTTGACTGCCTTCTTCAGTTTGTCCAACACTGCCCCCCATTATGCTGTGGAAATGTAGAAATGAATCGATTAAAAAAGTCAGGAACTTGTCATATTGCACTCATGATAACAATAAAGCGTGAAATAAAAAGAATAAATATCAATTTGCAAAGTGTTGAATATGATTGATGAAAATAATCCAGGTCAAGAAATTCATATACTATTTTAGGTTAGCAATGCATCACGGAATCCAAAATGGAATCTAGCTGGAAACTCAGGGAATTTTAGTGAAGTGAAACCAACTGCATTCCACAATTACCCACATTACGGATGGTTTCCTGGTTTCTGGAAACCAGGTCATTTTCGTAGTGATTGCAAAAATATTGTCTTGAAAGGATACGTCAGTCATCTGGGACCTACTATACTTTAATCGTAGAATATTGTTTGCTTTAAATAGTGGCTAAATTCCACTACAATGGCCAGTGGCTGAAGGGCTAGGTTCCAAACGGGTCCAGCTATGGACCATTCAGGTAATAAAAGCAGTGTAAGCACCCGTGGTGCCTAGTAAGTTGATTTGCCTTCACGATCAGTTGTTGGTCATTCGTAGCCTGTGTCTATATTGTAGTATCCTAAATAGTATGTACGTTTAAGTCATTTATTTCAAATTTCTCTCTGTGATATTCTAGTGACTACATTTTAACTCACTCACTCACTCACTCTGGTTCACATTTGAAGTTCCTCACAAACTAAACTGACTCATCATGACACCAGTGAAATGATGTACAAAATCGGGATTAATACCAAACTCATGAATCCATCGATCTTCAAATCTTGCCCACGGTGAAAATCGCCCTTTTTCTTCTACAGGCCCTTTCTGAAACAAACACGCCGTCAATGACAAACCTTATACAACTTCCATAACGCAAGAGACTTTTAGTGAAATCGATAGCTGTCCCCACACCTCAAGTAACTATCTATGGCGCTTACCAACACTGTCGAAACTGTGTATCACTAGATATAACCGTTGGGGATAACAAAAGCCAATAACATTGTCTGTCAGGACTTCCGAAAGGACCCTGTATTGTTATTGTATTGTCGTCCATAACATGTTTTCATGGACAGTGTTGTGCACGAAATATACTTCCTTGTTCCTTGTTCGCACTTGCACTTGCGACATCGGCCTTGTGAGCTATCGATTTACTGGTTTACGGATTGCCGGCAGAGGTAATATTCTTCGAAAACAAGGAATTACATTACTGTCAAGCATGGTTCCGGAAGAGCACGATTTGTAATGGCGGTTTGGCCATCGCAGTGATATAAAACGAAATTTGCGATAAAACGAAATATTGATACATACTGAAATTCTTTCTCAATTAAAATTCAAATAAAACAATGAAAGCTGCCATCCCAAAATTAATGTTGTTATGCTACATGTATAGATGGTTTAGTCTCAGATAAATTCTATTTATCTCACCCGTGAAGATCCGGGTCAGTTATTGATCAATCCATGCTTGCGGTTAAAGGCAAATTGTTATCAAACTGGTATTTTCAAGTCTCAAAGATTCCCTAACATAAACTGGTAAACGAATGATGACATTTGAGTCAAGAGGTATCTTGACTTAAGTATAGAATATAAGAACACAACACCAGAACACTGTCTCTCCTCGGGCAATGTTCGCGTACATTCGCATTGAGTACTAACAACGACACAAATTATTTTCGTGGTCACAATGGACTTCAAGCCAATGGACACTTTTTCACTGACATTTTTTACATAATGCTTTGACAAAACACCTAAGGTAATTGGTCATGGATTACTATATCCTAATATATGGAATTAACAATTAGACTGACGTTTCCAGGAATAAGGTTCCATAGTCTTGGGTTTCAGTAACCTCAGCTAGGAAGCTTGTCCTTGAGGGCAGGAAGCCTTACTATCTCTGTGTGGTCCTGAAACAAGAAACCGAATCAGGTTATATCACATTATATAGAAAACCGGCGAGGGAAACATTTAGAGATGACGCAGGTTGTACACTTTGGCTTCGTACGGTACATAAACCGCTTGCAATTGGTAGTTCCACAATCAAGGATAAAGTCCACGTCAGCAACGTGACAAGGCTATCGTGTTAACCACCACGTGTTCTATTTCCATTATTTAAATGTGGCTCAGATAACACAAGGTATTTTTGACGACTTTAACACGTCACCCCAAGTCGGTGCGTACTGATTTCATTAGTTCGACATGTTTCTACATTGATGTACTAATTGTCTATAAGATGTGTCTAATGCTTCCGCAATTTTAGTAAACTGACGTACACATATTTTTACACCCGTAATTTCGAAAGGAATTTGAAAATAAAGTAACCCGATAAAGTAATCTTGAAATCTGTGGTCAGTGTGATATTCCAGGTACACAGCATGTGTATCATTAGCCCAAACACACCAACTTCAGTGGTTTTTGCTTTTGATGAACGCGTCTCGAAATTCATGTTTATCGGTGATCCACGGTATAAACTGACATTATTGCAACGAAAAGTACACAACAGGAATGCCAAGGCTAACAGCAGAACAACAAGAGAGATCCATCGATACGACCTGCATAGGGGTCACAACAACTATATGACGACGCCTATGACGACACAAGCAGCAACGATACTCGGACACCACATTCACAGGAACACCTTCATGAGACAGTTGCATTGCAGCAGGCATCAGGGCCTGTATGGGTTGCACGTGCAGTCACCAATAAACATGAATTTCAGCCTCGTTCTCGCCAAAGACCTCAGACGTCGGACAAGGTCACGTGGTATGCGACGCCATTGGTCCTGGTGGACTTGTGCAAGTTGTTGCCTATTCTGTGTTGGGTTAGGGCGGTTCCGCACGCCTCTGTCTACATCCCACATGTATTCGGCCGGGAACATGTCTGGAGAACGTGCTGGCCACTGTAGAACGTTAACATTGTACCTCCAACGTCGCTGCAAAGACGAACAACTCGGACCCAACGCAATCTGTGATGTCTTTGTTCAGGAGTCAAAACCTGTCCTTTGAAGGGTCTGTAGGCTCTGATACCTGCTGCCCGAAGACGTCTAGCCACCGTGTATCAATTGACACGGTGATCGAGGGAATTCGCCACTGATGGCATTATCCTCAGAAGACGGCTTATCGCTTGTAACGTCCTAAAATGGCGGTCTTCAGCTGGTGCTGTTACTCGCGGTTTCCCACTTATTGGCCTGTCTGGTATTGTGTCCGCCTGTCCGTAACGTTGCAACATTCTACAGACCACCACACGGGTGCAGCCAAAGGGTGCCCTGTGTCGACCCCATCTGGAACATATGGCCCTCTCAACTGCTAGTATTCGTAGCACGTTTGTCGTGATCTTTTCCAATCTGCATGTGTGACCTCTCCGCATTCTAACTTTATATCCGCATTATATCTTTATTGCATGTGCAACTAAAGCAGGGTTTATGCAACTGACAACTTCGACGTTTTATTACGTACACGTACTGAAGGTACGCTGGGGCGACATTTTTCAGTGTAAAATGTACCTACAAAAATATTTGAGAAATGGTAACTTTCCATATGCTTTCTTTTGCCCGGTATTTTATATGTGTCAATTATATCTTCAAGAAGCGAAATCCTTTATGCTTTGTTTACAGTCTCTACATGTTTATCATGAAGTAATTGCATATGATGAGAGGAGTGTACCTTCCCCAGCCCTGTTACAACACAGGCCGCGTGGTACATCGAGATTGTCTAGTATTGCACTACAGACCACGTGATGTGGCAATACTCATTCGGCGGCACGGGCGGACGTGGAATTCCAGCTATGACTAACTACCAGACACATACATGTGCCAAATGTTTCTGTACAAAACACACGCAGAAGCCTACTGTGATACATACGCCACACAACGTTATATAAAGCATTCAGATTCCACGTCGAGGCACTAACTCCTAAACACACATGAAAATCAGACCTAATAAAATTCATCACAAGGTTACACCTCATCGCCGCAGTTCCCAGCAATGATGAACAGTGCGGACATAACAATTTTCATGCTCTCTGTTCCCATCAATAACGGCGAAGCTTTATACCATAAAATGTCTCTGTGGAGTGCCAGCTTTGACCTAGATCACTCTATCTGGTTATTTCTGAGGATTCACGTAATATAAAATGGGCGAAGAACGGCGCCTTGCCAATCTCGTTTACGCTGTAAAAAAGAATTGCAAATAAAGAGACTGCGGTGGTCATAGGGTCGGTTCGTCGGTGCTATCTCGTAACAGCAGAAAGCGATATTTGAAGAAGTTATTGGTTTCCTCCTTTCAAGAGGAATACGATATCGCTGCGTTTCAGATTGCAACTGTTTTATCAGAATATCGACCAGTTTGTTAAATTGACGGAACTCTTTTTGGTTGGGTTGAACTGGCATTCATAGAGGGAGATTCCTCAACAATTCTATTCCAGTCAATATTAGTTGTAACTTGGCGCGCAAGGGGACTGTAAGATGAAACGATCTCAAATGGAGTCTGCGCGCAGTAAGTTGTTATTTTCGTAGCAGTTAAGTGAATATTGAAGCAAACGTGGTTCAATTTCAAAGTATCAGTTTCATATGGAGCAATTGTATTCACATATTTTTCGCCATGGATGAAGAACTTGTTTTTGTGCTTTTAACTGTAGCGTCTGATGAGGTAGAGAGTGGCAGAGGTGGACGGTGATTATACGGGTTTCAATATTTGCACAGCTCGAGGAAAGATGAAAAGGCAAGAAACAGTCTGAAAATGAATGGACCGTCCCATTTAGGAAGCGGCCAAATATAATATATGCTACTCTGGGAATTATGCTGCCTCAGTAACGGACACATGCAAATATGTTTTTCTAGAATATTTTCACATTCTATTTTTGATTGAGTCTGCACTTTAAGTACCTGCACTTCACAGATTAATCTGAAAAGAAAGTGCAATGCCAAATGTAACATATAATTGGATACGGTATTTCAAAGCAGCAAACAACCGTGTGAGGTTTATCGTGAGACGATAAGCAGCTACACAGTTACCTGAACTACACAACTGAAACCGCTTCAGCTGAAGTGGCATGAGATTCTGGTCTACTGCCTTGATCAAAGCAAGATAAATGGTTATGATGAGTACAGTTCTGTGCTACGCGATAATGTGATCCTGCTTCAACGAGGGCACGTAACTCACGCCCATGAGCTCCTGCATCGACAGGCAGACAACCATTCTCTAAGCCAAACGTACATCACCCAGTTAGGGCTGACGCTTTCCTCTTCTTCAGTTGCTGATCTTTCCGAAACTTCTGTATGTTTTTTGTTTCACTCTATTTTTGATAAAAATAAATCTGCTACCCCTTAAGGTAACGGAGGCCAATCCAACAACATTTATCTGTATTTCCCCAAAATGAATTGATTTATTAATAACATTATTTGTATGAAGCGGTCTGTTAATTACATGACGTTAATTGCTGTGTCGTTTGTCTGTTACATCTCACCATGTTGCCTAAAGAATGTTATCAAAAAGCCAAAACCTAATACAGCTCCAGGGCCTTTTGGCATTCGAAACCGGTACTGGAAGCTGTTCCCCTCTGTCCAAACACCTTTACTTCACTGTTTCAGTTCTCATGTGGACACAGGTGACGTTCCTCCGTGGTTCTGCAAAGGTCGCACAATACTTCTTCCCAAAGAAGGAGACTTGACTGATCACCAAAATTCCGCCCTATCACATGTTTGAATACTTAATGCAAATTATTCAAACCTCGTGACATCGTTCTGCTCTTCCAGTGAGATAATTTACAGAGAGCAGAAGGGGGCGAGAAAGGGATGTTGGGGGTGCAAGGATCAACTTCTTGTACAGGGAATGATGTTGCAAGAGGCAAGAACTTATCACCACAACGTTTCCTGGATTGACTACAAGTAAGCACATGACTCTGTCCCTCACGAATGGAGCCTGGAGTCTCTTCAGTGTATTGACCTCCCTGGGCGACTAATTGATTTACTCAAATCTTTAATGAGTTGCAGGTCAACTCAACTTGAGATTTACACGCAAGGGCAGATGCTGACTTCGGAATCTGTTCCAATCAGAAGGCGAATATTTCAAAAGGGACGTCTTCAGTCCTTTGCAGTTTTTGTCTTTCTCTAAATCCTTTGAGATTTCTTCTCAATAGGGAGAAGGGTTATCATCCCGAACCTCCTCAGTACAGATCCCCAACACCTCTTACTCATCTCCTCTGCACGGACGACATCGAGGTCCTTGCCAAGGGAGATACCTATTTGAAAGAACATCTTCTCTTTGTCGAGTCCTTTTCTAATGATATTGACATGACATTTGAAATCGACAAATGTAATACTCATTTCAAACATGAAAAGGTAACTAATGATGGATTGGTCAAGGTAAAAGGGGAAGGATTTATTGAAGATCTTGTAGAAGATCCGGCCTACACCTATTTTTGCATGCAAGTTAGGGACAATGCCCAGATTCAAGAGACACTCTTCGTATAAATCTCGTGTAAAGAAAAGGCTCAAAGAGTTCAAAGCTTACATGGTTGAAACAAAGTCACAGCCACCAATACCTTTGCTGTGCCAGTGCTTTCCTATTGCTTTGGCGTAGTTGATTGGACAAAGCAAGGCATCTACAGTCTTAACCTCCTGACCAGAAGGAACATAACTAATATTAGAGCCCATCACCCTCGTTCCTTTTTTAATTGTTTATATCGTCAGTCAGTTCAGGAGGTTGGGGATTAATTAATGTGGAGGTTCTTCATGATAGAATCTTATTGTGTACTTTTGCACATATTTATTTATCGGATGATCCTCAGGCGATGTATATTCAAGACTCATGATCAAAGCAAGGAATACCACAGCCAGGGTTGCTGGACACAATCTGAAATTTAAGGTTGATTTTGTTGATGGTGATGTACTGTTGGACGGTACACCGATGGGAGTAAACCAAGTGAAGTTGTTCACCAAATCTGCCCAGAGTCGGTCCTTTATGGAGAAGCTTTCTGAGAAGCCATTGCATTGTGTGTACATGCAGTGTGTGGAGCAGAACAACAATCCAATCGACTCCATTGCCTGGATCAAGTCGGCTGTTCGCAAATGTGAAACGGAGGGTTTCCTTTTTGCTGCACAGGACTAGTCACTTCCCACTCGCAATCGCCAGAATGTGATTCTAAAAGAATATATTTCCATGAAATGTCGATTATGAAGTGAACTAATTTACAGAGACTGTCCAACACCTTGTCAGTGGATGCCCTTCCTTGGCACAAACAGCATATCTTATAATGAAAAGACATGATGGAATGGCTCTCTGCATTTACGATCGTCCAGGCCATGCCTGTGGCTTTGACCATGGTCCGTCGAAGGTACGAACCATGTCCAGGGCGTCATGGAAAATGATGCTTTTAAACTTCTCTGGAATAGGCCCAAATACATCCTCGGAAAAATTCCTGCTGACAAACCTGATCGTGTCATTTTGGATCCAGTGAATTCATCTATATCATGGAAGTTTCTGTCTCTTTTGACAGCAATGGGATCGACAAGATTCAGGAAAAGCAGGATAAATATGCCGACCTCGCCTTTGAAATGTCTCGCTTGCTTCCCCAGTACACCGTCGTCATGTTCCCCATTGTTCTGAGTGCCCTGGGTTTGCTACCTTCTGATCTCTTGTCGCAGATCAGGAGAATGCCCGGGTTCTTCACTGGGAGCACATCCATTCTGGCAATCTGGGTAATGCAGAAGACTGCATTGTTGGGGAGCCTTCAGATTCTCTGAAAGGTTCTTAGTGGGTTTCAACTAGGCACTGTTTCCTGGGAGAAGTCTCATTCGCTGTCTCGGCTGCGTGTAGTTTGGGCGAAGGCCCTGAGCTCATGACGAGCTTTACCAGCCTGACTGTGCCAGGATCACCCGAACCCTCTCTGCTGCATGTTAATCTGTAAAAAATAAGAAGAAGAACAAACACAATAAAGCTATTGCATTTCACGACATGTAGCTTTAATTTACGTCATGTATGCAACATCAATAATGGCGCTCAGAATCGATATCCCGCATAGCAGATTGTTTTCATCTTAAACTCAATCCTGAAATCAATTGTTTTGCAATTACATTCTTTATGACTAGTGGATGTCGATCCTTCTCACACGTGCAGGTAATCATACTTGTCGATACAACGACGATGTAGGATATGTGTGTGACCTTTACTTGCGCAACGTGCTTAGCTCATCAACCATCACAGTATCGGGTTCGTATGGAGTCTGTCTCCTGTTGCTTCTTTCTTGATGAAATGAGGTCATCAGTTACGACACAATGCCTCACCACCACGGTACTGGTAAGAGCGTAAGTTCCAGAAGAACGGAAGGTCGCCGTTTGGATCCCCGGACGTGTAAAAGACGTTAAGATATGATCCTTATTGGTCCCTGACTGGCTCTGATTTAATAGGTAATACAAGGACTGGTCGGCTCAGAGTCGGTAGAACGTGTCTTAGTGGGGAATTCATGCTTAACTGTGGCATGGTATCTGTGAGTGCTCTAAAACCACTTTAAGTCTGTGCCAGTACAAGCAGTCACACATACACACGCATGTACGCCATCATATAAGCCGAATATTCTAAAGTACGACTATGAAACCTATTTCACTTCACCTCACATAATGAATGCCATACCTTTTTTCGCCACGCCTGGAACGAGATGGACATCGTCCCATGCCCCATCTGATGGCAACGGATGAATTCAAACCTAGTCAGATGTGTGCAGCGTCCTTGTGGAAGAATACAAGTTGCGGATTTTTATAAATATATTAGCTTGGATTGTTTTTTCTCTTCTTATAATATTGGCCATTAAAGGTTTGACCAGTAGGCGTCCACCTGTAGGCGTCCACTGGAATCCAAGAAAGCCAAGCCCAAGACCTAGTCAGCTGATGGAATTTTCAGAGGATTAAATCTGTTTCATTGGTTTTACGGCTGATTAGTTCCCAGCTAGGTACATGTGATGGCATACCATCAGGTTTAACTCTTTCAACAATCTGCTCTTAAAGGACGAAATATATGCAACTAAAGATGATGAAAGAGATGTCCCGTGTTCTCATGGCCGTTTTCCTCCTTACATGGAAGAAGCAATTCTGCTGACAGATGATTAAAAAGTATTTACTGTAATATCTGTGATATAATGTCCAACATCTACAACTATCAAGTAGTGGTGTCCTGTCTTTACGTAGGTGTTCATCCCTCTTCAATCTATCCCTTTCTTACCACTCCCTCACCTCTCTCTCCCAATCAGGTGCATCTGAGATCACAGCGAGCCACTGGGTGATGGTATTTACAAGACGATTGTGGTACTATCGCATACATAGCAATAGAGCACATCTTCACACTAACATATTAAAAACCTTCGACGCAATCATATAAAAAAACAATACTAACCGTCTGAAATCCCGAGTTGTAAGGAAACAGCAAGTATTGGCATATCTAAACTAAACCACGATGTCTTCCCTGTGAAACATGCAAAGTCAACCTTTTGTGTAAGCAAAGGAAAAAAGAGGTAAATATCCTCCTTTGCTTTTCATGGTTTTCTTCTGCAACACAGCCCTATGTCTGTCTCATGGCGCATGGTGTATAGCACCATATCCTTACCTGAAATACTCACATCGTGTGAGGAAACAGGACTATGTTCCAGGGACTATAGACGTTAATGTTCAAACCATTTTTAAAATACGACATGATATTAGAAAGCACATTAAAATTAGTATTTATTATAACGTGTATTTTGTTGAGTGATGCAACTCATTTCCCTGGGGCAGCATCAGAGTGTGGGTTAATGGAATTTGTCTTTCTCGTGACCAGCTTAATGTCCCCTCATTAGGAAGGTCTTCATCATCTTTTGTCCTCTTCAATGCTCACTGCTACCGTCTTTAACCTCACTTCCAAGACCCGTGATGATCAGGGTCTTCAGCAAGCCATGCCTGTCGGAAGAAGCGACTTACGGGATCAGGAGGTCACACTCGAAATTAATGTGTCCCAAGTCCTTAGATAGATGCTGTTCAGACTCTGCGTAAGAGTAAATTGAGTTTGAGTAATAGCATAACAGTCAACAGCCACTACCATTAATAACGCAGTGGCATGTTAAAAATCCGAAACATTGTGGCCGATGTTCAAGCTGTGTTCGAAATGGAATGAACTGGCACAAACTGGTTTTAAAATATCAGATTGGTCAGATGTCAATTGCGGATGCATGCGTCAAGGCAGGAAGTGTTGCACGTCAAAGCATTTGGAAAGATTACCGAAGCCATTGGTTTTGTAACCTAGATTAAACAGGTAGCAACCAGCACTTCCGGACAATGGTGACACGCATTCAGCGTTGATATTGGTTAAAAAGTCTCTCATTCGAGAGAGATGGCTTATCCGTAATTCGAGTGTGGATCACGTTTTGCTTGTGCTCTGTACCGATTTAAGAAACAAACCAAACATTTGACTGAAGTGAACCCTTTAGCCGTCTGTCGTAATATTATGAATAATATTGTCACAAATTATAACAAGAACGGTACGTGTCGAGCACGTTTTGGTAGTGATCGGTGCCGATTTACGAAACAAATGAAAACGGTTGACTGCAGTGAAGCCTTTACTCGTCTGATGTAATATTATGAATAATATTGTCACAAATTATAACAAGAACGGTACGATTCTTCATCAATAACACCTTTATTTTTCGCCATAATATAAGAAGTTCTTATCGATAAAGTTTCGTACCGTTCTTACTATTCACCTTCTGAAATGCCAATGAAACATGTCACCATGTTTGACGTTATATTTTATTGTAAATAAAAAATACTCCTTCGTAGTGTTTGAAATGGCCACTGAGCTTGAACAGTTTCAAGACATGTAATGTCAAAAACAAAATTATCACAATCGCTTGTTCTGTATGTATAGACAATACAATTTACCCTTACATATGCACGTCCTAGAATGTATTTACTTCTTAACGATGTCACTAAACACGCGGTTACAGGGTGGAGTAGATATTGGCATGATGCGCTTGCATTATGAATAGAATCCCACAAATGTCCTTCATATTTGTTGTACATTTCCATATGACATGTTCCAGATGACCTAAAGGCTTCACATTGCAGAGTTGTTAAGACTGTGACAGCCCTGCATGTTATTCATCTTCCTGTGATGTCACATTTCCTTTGTGCGCAGGTCTCAGGGATGAAAATATGTCTATTTACGAGACAGCAGCCGGATGTAAGACGCAATAGCTAGAAAGAGATGTTTTGTTCCATATCAATTTTGTTTCATGCGTCAACGTCATGGCTTTGACACGTCAGCTTCGCGTGCCCACTAATGGAGCATTTTCTTTGTAAATAGTCCCACAAATAGACGTGTATTATATTGATTAAAACTGAAATTGGCTTTAAACCTTGGGAAAACAACCACGGCGTTCCTTTGAATGCGATAAAAGTCCATGCCATCAAATGCTTTGAGGTATTTCGCACTGGCCACTTTCCTGATGGGTTCGTCATTCTCCTGCTATAAATGTTCACTTCCCTCTTCTTGTTTTCACTGCTGCAGACATATATTGCAGGGCAACAGAATACATTAATTCCTGATTGTTCTTTTCGGTCAGGACACCAGGACATATTTTAACATATTATGTTCTTATTCCTGCCCCTGAGACCATTCATAAAGTACAGCATGATCTTTCCCCTTAATTTGTATCTTGCATATAACTGTATGCATGCCTTTGGTGATCATAAAGGTCATACAACAATGGGTCTTTTATGTTTTATCTTAGCCATAATATTCTGAGCAGCTATTGTTTAAGAATGCACGTGTATGAGGATCAGAAAGTATTTACACCCCAATAGCAAGACTACAGAGCAGGCTATTGCAATTAAACTGATCCTGAAAATGAAATTACGTTTGTTAATGAAAGATACAACTTTGTATGATATATACACTGTTTATGTTCTACTGACAGCTAACAAGGAGTATCTAAGTTGTCACGTACATGACAGCTGTTATTATGCCTTCTTAAATATCATTTTTATGTATCTAACTACGTGACAACAAGCTTTACAGAAATAACGGAACATGTCGCCTTTAAGCTAAAACCGGAAAAAAAATCTATTTTGAAGCTTCCGTTTTCATTAACAAGTCTCAAAGCGTGCTGTAAATATTTCTACGCTGAGCGTTTAAACAAATGTGTTACTTTTCAGATTCCTAACCGCGAGTTATATAACGCCTGAGAGCTCGTTGCTATGTATCTATGGGATCGTTAAAGTAGAATTGCATGTTCTCATGCATAAACAGAGGGAAAAAGTGTTCGTAATCTGTCATTCTGTTTTATGTTGACACCTACTTGCTGTTAAGCATAAGAATGATAAACAACGACACTGACTCGAAACGTATGCCTATTGGAGTTTGCACGTGGAAGCAGACTGAAAAAGAGAAGAAATAAATTATGCGCATACTGATATTTTTTTAACTGCCCCGTTTGCTTGAAGATATGTTTTAACAGAAACAAAATAAAACAAGAAAAAAAATACAGAAAACTCATATACGCCACCGGCGAATATTGTACAGACCTAATAGGTTTTACTGCACTTTTAATACCAATCTTCCACGATACCGGTTCAACTGAGTCGTGTCACGTGAAGGTCGTAAGTTAACATTTCTACCAATTTGAATCTTCGGGAGATGCTTGTGATAAATGTCATGTTTTTCTATCGATTTTCCAGTACAAGCCTTCCTGCCTTTGTAGGCAAAGGATGTTATTGTCACATCAAAATGAATTAGAAGTCACGCAAGTAGATTTCATGACAGATGACCGTTTGAGAAATGTTTTTCCAGCACCGGCTGCCAGACGCCATTCTCGATGTTCTATTCTTTAGCCATATAACTTTTCCGCCATTGCGCTATACCCTCTTTCATTCATAGATTCGAATAATTTCCAATGAAATATAACCATATGAAACACAGACCTGCTGATATAGTTATCATGGTAAGTTGTTTAGTGTGTGTGCGAACGAGCGAGCGAGCGAGAGAGAGAGAGAGAGAGAGAGAGAGAGAGAGAGAGAGAGAGAGAGAGCTTATATTCGTATAGTGGCCTCATGGCCCAGAGTATAAAACACACACAGTTCTTCGTACGCATTCAATATATGTGCATTAATATAGTACATCAATATTGTAGTCAGGTAGGTCTCTCTTCAAATAGATTGCTATGCCTTTAATAACGTTTATATTTTTGTTGACCGGGTGACCGAGTTTGATACCTTGATGTCCTAGAGTTTCTATGACTTCAGTCCTACGTACCCCACAAAAGAGCACTTGTGGTCTCACCTTAGGCGAGCATGTTGAAAATTGCCTCTGTACCCGGTGGGATAAAGTTATGGGACTGTAATTCTAGCGCCTAACAGGCAGTTTGGGTTACCCGGGGTAATAATAATCAAAATTGCTGGCAATGAGGGTAAAGAACAACTAGAGATAAAATGAATGCCTTAAACTGATCTTCATAAATACCCTGTGGACGTATATCTATATCATACAGCAATATATGTTAGAAGAACAACAAAGAGCTGATAACACATTTAACTATATATAACTATAATGTATTTATGTCGCCTTCAAGTTTCCATAGTGATTCAGTTTCTTCAATCATTACCGATGATGTTTGTGACGCCTGGCTTCAGACATCAATGTTTCAGGATTTATTTCGTTCTGGACACCACAATGAAGGGTGACATATTTGTGACGCTGCTTATAAAACTACCTTTCCATATTCATAAGAAAATGTGGCAATAAAAAGATAAAATCGTATCGTTCAAATTTGGAAACGTTTCCCATGGTAAAATCATTTGGATTGCTAAGTCTTGGATGTCCTAGCATTGGTTTAACAACTTCCGAGCATGTGTTTTTGAAATCGGTGTACCCCAAATGCGGTGAAATGTTGACACTAATTATTGATTTTGCTGGAATATTGTTTGAAATACAGGGAAAACTGACTATTGGTCATCCCTATTGTCATGCATCCTTGTGAAGCATTATTCTTATAACAGTGAAATCCAGAAGGAGTCTCTCAGAGAGTGATACTGGGCTCTTTACATGGCATATGTGTTGCCAGATTGTATATCTGTGTGTCGTCAGTGGTTTACAGTCAGCCTGGTTCTGTTGACTGATCCCTGTACAGTTTAGACTGGACAGTGAACAGATTTTGTGGACTGGTTCGTTCACTCTTTTGTGAATAGATTCTGTTGTCTAATTGGTGAAGAATTTCTGTTGACTGCTTTGTGAACAGCTTCATTTTTGGTGGTTATTGAACAGACTCTTTTGACTGGTTCATGAACAGTTTCTGTTGACTGGTTAATGAAAAGTTTTTCTTGACTGCTATGTGAACGGTTCCTGTTGCCTGTTTCGTGAGCAGATTCTGCTGACTGGTTCGTAAACAGTTTCTATTCAGTGCCTTGTGAACAGTTTCTATTGGCTGATTTCGTAGACAGTATCTGTTGACTGGTTCGGAAACAGATGCTATCGCTATTCACGTGTTTTACAGCAGTGAAATGAAATGCACATATAAATGGATCTACTGTGTCGTTTCCCATTACTGTATTGTTACACTTTACTCACTGTATATGTCGCATTCATAACCTGATAGGCCTTACACAAGACATAAGAGCATCCAATACGTCAGTCTAGGTCCAGACAATAATTTCCGGCCATGTGCGGATGCGTTGTGACAGGGACTTCCGGCGAGTGCCACAGACACAGACCAACATTAGATGTACTACTTTGATAAACCGGAGTAATCATGTTGTGCCCTTTTGCTGAGAGGCTACGAAGTACACTGCGTGTTATGAGAACCTCTGGCAGCTGACATGCACTGAGAGGATAGGTAAATGATAATATGGCATCAATATGATGTTTATTATTGGAGTTTTCTTGTGACCTTGATGGGAATTTATTGAAATGTGAAGATCGTCCATTTTGCTTCCATTGTGATGGGAGAATACAATCACGAACGTCCTGCTTGACTGAATTGATTTTTGCATACCTCAATGTGAAAACAATAATATCATTGGATAATTGGTTTGTAAAGGAAATTCAATCGTTAGACAAATGTGAACAATATACCTTGTAAAAACAATCATCAATGGTATTTTTGAAATGAGTGTAAACTATTAATTAGCAGCTGCGAAAGTATTGTAAAATCATTGTCCTCCTGAGAAGGTCCCCAAACTTTCAAAGTATAATTCAAACGTACCAAATTTTTCACATGTAGTATATCTGTTATTTTAAATTTCGGTTAAGTTTTCCTACAATCCTACAATCCAAACGTCCAGCACCTGAAGGGATGGTTTATAACAAACTAGGATCCATGCAGGTAGGAAAAGCACTGTAAGTCCCAATAATCCATAGTTGTTGGCGACCTACAGTCTGTCGTAGTAAAGCTTTCTCCTTTGCATTGTGAGAACGTAATGTATTCCAGTAAATAAGTGTTTAGCCTTGTAATGATACACTCCGTATCTCAAAATATGTCTCTGCAATATGCCATGCACCGACATAAGAATGAAGGCTTTTATGGATAGAAAACGCTGTTGTTAATATTAATGTTGTTAATATGTTGTTAATGAGGTGGATGCAACGAAAGAAGTTGATTATCCATAAAACTCTTTATCCTCATCATACCAACTTCTAAAATGCCACTTAAAAAGATGCACCGATGTAGTTTGACATATAGAGAATGAACTATAAACTATCAGCCAACAATCACTGTAGATTAAACATGACACACTCGCTGGAGGGACAGATTGAATGTGTCAGTTCAAGTGTGTCGATTGGAGCACTGAATTATCACGCCTCGCTACCTTGGAGCTGGACAGTTGAGGGCATCGACTGACCACCCGTACCTCCTCCTCATACATCGCCTACCCCTGACACAAGAGTGACCACATTCCTGGTGTACCCTGACAATACTGGTTGGTTGCTTTGCTGTTTTGCGCCGACTCGGGAGTACAATATTCCAGCTATATTGCGGCTGTCAGTAAATATTCGAATCTGGACAAGGCGATCGAGTGGTCAACCTCACGAGCATCGATCTACGCAATAGGGATACTATGACGTGTCCACCAAGTCAACGAGCCTGATAACCCGATGCCGTGAGTCGCCTAATATGATAGTGACAAAAGTAAACTCCAAATGACGCACTCACTCACTTACAAAGTAACCTAATGGATAAATAATTGTAAGAGTGCACGATCTGACCATTGAGATACCCAAACACCCATCACCCACCATACCTCCATCCTAACCACTCATTTCATTTTACGGTTATAATAATTAACAGTATGAGTCGAATAAGTCGTCGTTACATATCACGTGTACGTAATCCAGTGACGTTTTTGAAAGCACAAACAATCCATATGATTCATAATAATCTTAAAATACTAGTTTTCATCAACTGATTCAGCTGACGTCTCATTTCGGAAGGTGCAATAGGTAATGACGCACAGCGTCATAAAAAGGTACCCTTTCTTCATTTCGGCATCAAGGTTGTGAAATCGATACCAGTCTATATTACTTGATTAATGGAGAGTATCAGATCACGATGTCGCGTGATTAGCAACACAGAACGAAGGCTGCTGCCGACAAATGAGTTCTTCCTTCTTCCTTAAAGACTCACGTCGCCAAAGGCTTTGCTCCTGGAACATCAAACAAACGAGCTCCACTGATACATGCTCCTTTTTCTTGCTTCTGAACGATGGGAACGGAAAGGACTTTAGCAGTGTTATTTGTGAAATAAATTTGTTTCGTAAGCTAATAGATATGTAGTGCGTTTTGTTTGTTTGTTTATTGTTCAATGTACCACCTATATGGTGTCTTTCTGTAAATAACTGAGTCGGAATCAGACAACAGAGATCAACAACATAACCTGCGCAAACGACATCTGGCAACCAAGGGAGCCTGACCACTCGATTCCGTCAGTCGGCTCTTACGGCAAGCATGGTTTACTGAAGATCAATTCTAACCCTGATCATCACGGAAACAGAGAGATTTGACGAAGACACAAGATGATGAAGACCTTCGTAAAGATAGGACATCACTTTGGAAACAGTTGATAAAATGCTGATGGACGATGGAAATAAGATGATATGTGTAAGGAGGCCTGCCCACCCGTTTTTTATTCTAACCCTGACTCTCGCCGTTAATCTGAAGTGTGGATATATGAAGACCTATAGTGTGAGGAACAGGATGGTCGAAATCGTTATACGTGCCCCAAAATATGACTGTAGTGGACACGCATTCTCTCATGTCACCAACATGAATGGGTTTGTTAATTACGATTATCCTGCCAGAGATACGCATCGATAACGATAACATGTTTTAGATTTAGTCCGTGTGTTCGAGGACACACTCTACCGTGGTGCAGATGTGTCCATGAAGACCCTTGAAAGTCCTTTTTAGAAGATTGGCCTTCAGTACCCATGCCTTTCGTAAGAGGGGACAAACGGGATCGAGTGGTCAAGCTCGCTGACATGGTTCACATGTCATCGGTTCCCAACTGCGGCCATCGATGATCATGTTGATCACTGAATTGTCTGGTCAAGACTCGATTATTTACAGACTGCCACTGGAAAGCTGGAATGTTGCTGGGTGGGGACAAAAACCTAAACTCACTCACTCGACGCTTTTAACGTCAAAATCACCGCTTCGACTCCCTTAAACACCAGTTCTGTTGCCTCAGCTTCAATACTGTAAAACCACAATCACCACCTCACTCACAAAATTCTTCACTGGCACCACGTACACTGCCTTCTATACAGAATATTTAGGGCATATAGTGAAACAAGAATATCGACTGAACAGTATATCAATTTCTGGCAAACAGCGACCGAAAAAGGTGACAAAATCTATCTAAATCAAACCATCACGATTACTGCAATGACAAATACAGGTATACTCAGAGAACGACAAATGACATGTCTGCAGACTGATACACCTATTGATCTTCCTTGGCGATTTTCTGCGAACATAACATTAGTTATAAGTCCACGTGCACCATTGTCATAAAATCTGGACGTCCTTAGACGATGATTAATGGATCGTGGTCCAGGGTAATTTCATCACATGCTGGCTGCTCACGCGGCAAATGTCGTGACTGACAATGCCCTCCAAGAAGGTGTCAGTAACACAGACGGCCATACGTAAGATATCCAATTGTGTCGTCAAATCCAACTGCTTTGCAGATTTATCTTATAAAACAAACCCATTTCATCGTAGGCTCTGACTTTACTTTTCTGATTTAAGAAAGAAATATAAAAGCTTTCTTGACCTTAGCGACATTTAGATGTATAGGATTAAAAGGAACACCTTTTAGCATGTATCAGAAGATGGTCAATTATACTGAGACATTATTAAAAGTATTCTGTACTAACCATTATGAACAATGGCTGACAATATATTTTGGCAACGGTTGGTTCACTAAATGATGCAGTCCATGTCTGTTTGGTTTATTATGGACCCCTTGGAATAGTTTCCAAACGTGTTGTCTTCTTCCATCGATTGTAATGTCATCTAACAATTATTCCTGAAATGGTAAACTTGTGACTTTGCTCCAGGCATACACACTGAAACAGCAGCGTGTTGTACCTTATCATTGTGCTTATTTTTTAATTATTTTTCAGATACTGGTGTGGTTAATGAGTGGGTGTGTTTAGTTATTAACAATATCACAGCGGGGGACACCAAAACTCATCTTCATGCATTCAACCAAGGTGGAGAGTCGAACACGGTCTCCGGCTTTAACGAGCAAACGCGTTCACCTCTTGGCTACCCTACCGTCCTTACGTTTTGATTCATACGGAATACAGATATGAGGTCATCCTGTGAATACTCCTTTCATTATTTATTAGGCTTGCATTTTTCATGAGGTCGGGAACAAGAGCACGTAATTAGATTTAAGACTGGTGCTAATCAGAAAAGAACGGTTATTTAGACTATGCGTTTAGTTATGACGACTCACTACGAATCACTCATAACAGAAATTGGGTAAGTTCATAAATGTAAAACACTCGTGAAGGTCCAGTGTAGAATAGTCCTTCAACATGTTTGCCATAAAACGCGACGCTTGTAAGAGGCGACTGTCGGGATCGGGTAGTCAAGCTCTCTTACTTAGTTGACACATGTCTTCGGTTCCCAATTGCGCAGATCGATGTACATGTTGTTAATCACTGGACTGTCTGGTCCAGACTCGATTATTTACAGACCGCCACCACATAGCGGGAATATTGCTGAGTGCACTCAAAACTAAACTCACTCACTCATAAATGTAAAAAGTAGTTTTTTTCACATCTCCATCATATCTAGGTAGTTCTCTTCTTTTTACCCTGAACTTATACAAGTCTATGTTAATATGTTAATGTCATGGAAAGGATGTCCTAAGTTCCTTGACCTTGAAGCAAATGAAGGTATTTACTTGAGCGGTAAGTTGAGGGCACCCCTCTTCCGGTCATCTGAAACAATTCACACTGGTTTGGGCCTTGAATCTTCTGATTTGGGATATAGAGAATCTCACCCAAGTGTCTACTGATATCAAATATATCAAAGTCAAAATGAAACTTCATACTCTTTCCTCAGGGCTCTATAAAAGAGCAATAGATGGTAAGATAGTTAAATTGTTACTATATCATTGCTTAGATCTGTGTGATGTACTCGATACACTGACAGTGCCACAATCAGTTCCATTAGGCTACACCGCCTTCCAAACATGGGTATACAGAATGTCAAGTCACAAGAATATAAATTAGGAATTTCTCAGTTCAATATTGCCTCCCCGCGAATTCACCACTGCCAAACACCGTCTCCTCGTCGACTGCCTGATGCTTGTGAACACGTGGTTGGGGATTCTGCGCCATTGCTCTTGCAAGGCAGCGCCAAGTTCCTGCGAATTCTGAGGTTGGTCCCTAAGACCACGAAGCCTTCTCCCAAGTGCATCCCAAACGTGCTCAATTGGGTTAAGGTCAGGGGACCTCGATGGCCAGTCCATGAGGTGGATTCAAGCGTTTTATAGGAAATTTCGTGTCAACATCGCGGTATGCGGCCGAGCATTATCATGCTAGAACTGTAGACCTGGGCCATGAGCCGCCATGAAAGGAACGAATTCAGGGGTGAATTCGCGGTAAGTAGCAGCTGTGGGGTTTCCACGGATGACCAGAAGTCGGGGACGGTTGTTCCCTTAAAACTTTCCCTACACCATGCAACTTCCTCCCCCGAATCTTGCGACTTCCTGTACATTAGACATACCGTTCACGACGTCGTCTCCAGCCTCTGTGCCTCTATGCCGTCCGTGAATCTGAGGGTAAACCTAGATTCGTTGCTAAAGACGACTCTATTCCAGTCTCTCTGGGTCCATCGGAGGTGACTTTAGGCCCACGGCAAACGTTGACGTCGAGAATGGAGACTGGCAGCCTGCAACCGATTTCGAATGATCTAAATATCTCTGCCCTAGTTCGTGTAGCCGGCAGAAATCTGTCACGAAGGTGACGTAGGACGATTTGACGGTCTTCTGCTCCTGACGTCGCACGTGGAAGACCCGACCTTGGAGCGATCAGAAGCGGTGCCATTTTGTTGTAGACGACCTCGCAAGTCATACACAGCAAGGCGGCTGCATCCCATTGCTCTTGCGACGTCAATAACTGATCTTCCGGCTTGCAACATGCCAACAACATGTTCACTTTTCACATTTGACAACTGTGATTTAAAACCATTTTTTTCAATTCTTGAGGCCAATGCAAACACGTGCAAATGAAGAAAACTTCGATGCGAAGATCACGTGATCGACTGCACGTGCAAAACCTGATTTGGCACTAACGTCATTAGCACGACGAAAGAGTCGAAAGATCCCATTTCGGATGCATAGATGTTTTTTTTAAATTACATTTTGTGACGTTTCTTTTTTGACTCATTAGTTTTCAGTGAAAACGTACATCTCTGAAAACATAACTGTCATTAGATTTGCAATGCACCGATGTCATAGCATTGTGACGTTATGAAGTTCATGACGTCACAGCATTGTCAGGGCATTGTACAAAATCTACTGTCAAAACGATATCTCCTAGGAGATATCGTCTGATCTCACACAAGCGATATCTCCTGTGGAACACGGTTGTGGATCATAAAAGACGATCGTTTACAGTGAATGACATTTCGTGAAATGAGGCTGAAGGGAAATATTGCCAGTCATATGTTGATATTGCCAATTGTTACCCCTGAGAAAACCTATTCTGCGTCAGTCCTGAGTCCTCTTCCTCTGTACCATGAAGTGTACATAACTTAGTGTTCCTAAAGTAGTTTGTATTGTACAGAATCTTGTACTAGTGTACCTGGCCTTGTTCCTTTGAGGCTTCCATGTGCCTATTTAGTTTGCCGTGCGTAACTTTGCAGCCAGATTGCGTAGATTTGTACGCGTTGTTCGTACAATTATTGCAGTCAGAGTACGTAGCCATACAGTTTGTGCATGTAACCTTTGTAGTTTGTCCATGCAAATTTGGGTATGTAACCTTGTGGCTTTCCAGTACGTAACCTTGTAATTAATGTACGCAATCGTGTAGCTAGTGTAGGTAACATTTAGCTTGCACGTAACTTTGTAGCTACTGTAGGTAACAGTTAGCATGCACGTAACTTTGTAGCTAGTGTAGGTAACAGTTAGCATGCACGTAACCTTGTAGCTAGTGTAGGTAACAGTTAGCATGCACGTAACCTTGTAGCTAGTGTAGGTAACAGTTAGCATGCACGTAACCTTGTGGCTAGTGTAGTAACAGATAGCTTGCACGTGATCTTGTAGCTAGTGTACCGGTGTACAGTAGCTTGGTTCTATTCCATTTTCTTCTTTATGTACCTAACCGCGAGCTCTCAATTGCAAGTTGACAGCGAGAGACATAAAACTATGATTGCTCATAAATTGTCTTGATTAGAAACACTAAACTTTCAGGGGTATTCATTCAGTCTCTCTCTCTCTCCCCCCGCCCCTCTTTTTCGCTATCTATCTCCATCTCTCTCTATCTCTCTGTCTCTCTCTCTATCTATCTATCTATCTATATCTCTCTCTATCTCTCTGTCTCTCTCTCTATCTCTCTGTCTCTCTCCATCTCTCTCTGTCTCTCTATCTCGGTGTCTATCTCCCTCTGTCTATCTCTCTCTGTCTCTCTCTCTATCTCTCTCTATCTCTCTGTCTACCTCTATCTCTGTCTGTCTCTCTCTCTCACATTTCTCTCTTTCTCATTAAACACATCTTTCTTTGGCTATGGATGGCGAGTAGTCTAGAAAACCCCACATTATCGTATAGTGAAGGACATGACTGAAGTCAGCTGCATTGTCACAGTGACTCAAGTACTGCGAGCAAATCACAATGTTATGTTCCCATGCAGAAACTAATTGTTGAATGACTTAAATTGAACATCACAGACGCTACGTTCAAAGACATATCTAAGGACAGTGTCGCTTTGAAGCAATGCAATCGATTGGTGTCTTTCAAATTTCCCAGATTATCTAAACGTTCTTGCCTTGAGTTGATGCTTGAGTGTGTCTGATATATATCCAAGTCCTTTCAAGTGACTTCAAAGACACAAGCCCGTATTAATATGTTATGGGTTCTGCGGATGGTAGTATGCAGGTAGGGTAGAACGGAAATACCGCAGTTCTCGCAAAGTGGATTGTACTGTGGATTGTACTGGTAAAAATACACGAGGGCACTTAATGCCGCTGAAACACGTAAGTGAGTGACTTATGTTCTACGCCGAAGAACAAAACTCACACTATATGGCCGCGGTCTGTAAATAATCGCGTCATGACCAGACAATCCAGCGATCGATAGCATGAGCATCGATCTGCGCAATTGGGATACGATGACATGTGCCAATAAGTCCGGGATCCAGGCCACCTGATCCCGTTAGTCGCCTCTTACGACAAGCATGGGTTACGGAACATCAATTCTAGACCTGATCGTCATGGATAGCACCCACAACAAGTATCTTTTAGTACATAGTGACTGAGTGAGTGAGTTTAGTTTTACGCTGCACTCAGCAATAATACAGCTATATGGCGGCGGTCTGTAAATAATCGAGTCTGGACCAGACAATGCAGAGCATCGATCTGCGCAATTAGGAACAGATGACATGTGCCAACCAAGTCAGCAAGCCTGACCACCCGATCCCGTTAGTCGCTTCTTACGACAAGCACTGTCGCCTTTTATGGCAAGCATGGGTTGCTGAAGGCCTATTCTACCCCGGGACCTTCACGGGTATGTTAGAATATAGACGGACATAAAGAAGTGCAGTATCACATGGTTCCAAATGTCATGCATAAGATGGTCTGGAGACAAGCTGACACACGAGAAACACAACTTGTCTGATATGCCCGATCAGTGATTGCTGTTCCACAACAGGTACAATCACGGAGCGATCTGCTTTGACAGATGTGACTGCGTTAAGTGACAGAATGCCCTAGGGGCATGATCCGTCATACCTGCTCTCACACCTGCACTTGGCACCTGAAATCGACATCACACTGACTGTTCTTTACATAAAAAGCTACCTAATATAAATGATTGGACCGAAGGCTGGTAATTTGTCGCTATTGATTTTTGTGACATTCAACATTTAGACCATGAACTGCTTTTGCGTCATCATGACCGGCATGAATGATGGCAACGTACCAGAGGACAGAGTGTGCTGTACAACCAGGTTATAATGCCCTTGGCTATAATGCCACCCCGGATAAAATGAGACCCTGGATAATGCCATTTGCCTAAGGTTTGGGACCAAACGCCATTTTCAACATACGTCATGGGGAAAATGAGGTTGATTACACAATGTCATTTAGAACGTGGTCAAATGCAACATGTGTCATATTTGGGAATTCACATTGTTAGTAAAGTGCAAATTCGAGTATTTTTTTGGTTGAGTCCCATTCGGGATTCGAACCCGCACCGTCAGAGCCAGCACACCAAAAACTGGTAGTCTAGTGCTGGGGCTCGAATGGGGCTCGACCAAACAAATACTAGAATTTGTACTTTACTAAGAAAGTGAAAACCCAAATATGACATATGTTGCATTTGACCACGTTCTAAATTCTAAGTTCATTTTCCCTTGTTATAATGTTAAATTCACTGGCTGCATGTAGTATACACACCTTACTTCACATGACTGGAATAAACTGACCAAACTCATTAATGCTTTAAGTAACCTTGCAATCCGTGATGAGATAACAGATGTGAAATTACACTTCCTGCTGCACACAACAAGTTGTCTGTCACAGACAACAAGTTGTCTGCAGCCCCCAGACGCTGGTATTATCCAATCATTCAACGTTCATTACAGGAGACATCAGCTCAATCATTTCATTGTTTGCACTGTTCCTCTAAATGTCCGACCTGGTTATAGTGCCGGTTTGACCTCACTTTTCCCACATCTGAATGTTTGGGTAAGGGATTAGGAGGTGACTTGACTGTATATGTGGGACTTTGGTCTGTTCTAATTAGTATCACGAGTGAACACTTTTCAACAGAAGGGACCGGAGCAAAGGTCTGTTGGTGAAATCTGTTCATTGTGATCTGTATGGATGGGTCTTGAACCAATAATTAATTTGAAATAACATCAATAGACTACCGATATTCAATCATAGCTTATCCCGTGTCCTTGCCCTGGTTAGACTATGTGACACAGATGTTAACTGTTTTTGTGCCATAGAACAGAGTCAGAATCCAGTGTGCAGTCTGTGCAGTCTGCAGTCTGTGTGACAGAGCAATAGATCATTGGTGATCAGGAACCATTTTGCAACTGTGGGACCAAGAACAAGGAATTATCTGGAAGGCTGGCACTGCCAAGTGAAAAAGTCTGGCCCCTGCCATCCAAACATACACACGTTCCTCGACTTGATCAAGATCGAACACAAAGACATTGAACTCACCATCGGACAACTCGAATCTGTGGGGCAGACTTGCTCTCAAGAGGAGAAAGTAGTGTCACCTTGATGAGAAACTCATAGAAGGGAAGAACTTGTTGCTCTCTGCTGCCCAGACACCCACCCGATACATCTACACCGTATACATTTTGTTGGACTTTGATTTGTCTTACCGTATGTTGTGTACTACGAATGTCATCTGCGCCAACTTTTATTACTACCGAACTGTACATACATATTTATATTATTAATTGTCTAACCAATCGTTACCTTGTTTCCTGCAACAGACTATACCGTAACCCCCCTCTGCTAAGTAATTTGTCATGGCCTGGTGGACCTCGACTCCAAACAATAGATGCCACCCTGCATATAATGCCATATTTTCGCCTGGACAAAGCGTGGCAGCATAACCAGTGTATACTGGGCTGTCACATTTACCCGTTTGTGGGTTGGTTAGTGTGTATTGTTGTGTATTTCTATTTACTAATTCAACCTTCAGTACCCTACGTTCCACCGAAGTATACCACTCACGAGCATGCACACACAAAACTATGTCCATATGCACATTTTCACTGTCGCTTGTAGATCGATAAGAATTCCAAACAGAAGGACAACAGTGCTCGTCGTAAGAGGCGACTAACGGAATCGGGTGGTCAGACTCGCTGACATCGTGACACGTCATCGGTTCCCAATTGCGCAGTTCGATGATCATGTTGTTGACCACTGGATTGTCTGGCCCAGACTCGATTGTTTACAGACAGCCACCACATAGCTGGAATAGTGCTGAATGCGGCGTAAAACTCACTAGTGCATGTGAACTCACTCACTCACTCGGAAAGCAGAAAACACACGTAGCGGATCCAACCATCCGAATATTTATCTACTGATCAAGTCTGCTCTGTTAATATCTACAGAGACAGTAACCCTATACTCTCTTGCCACCACCAACGTCATTGCAACCTCTGATAGGAATAAGATGATATATCAATGTAACAGTTTCTATAGACATACGGAATTGACATCAAGAGCAAAGGGAAGTTAAGAATGTCCTCGAAAGAATGATTTGTGTATGATGTGTTTTTCAGCGATTCCGTCTACATGTCTATTCAGTAAAAGGGCACTGGCCCAAAGTATAGTAAATACATATTTTGCATGAACTTATATACGTGTTAAAGAAAAACACAACACAAGAGTTTCTCATTTTTCCAACATTACATGAAAATGGACATACACTATATATAACATGATGTTTTTGAAGGCATTGTTTTGACAAAACTGTGTTGCGATAGATATTTGTGAAACTGTGACCCTGTTATTGTGCAGAATGATTTTTTTTTTAAATCCCGCAGTGTAAGTTAGGTCTTCGTGGTGCTTCATTTATCTGTGCAGGTGAACTTACGATGTTCAACATGTCATGCACAAGTTGATGCATCGTCACGGTGTTGGTTGAAAACAAACGTGAGGCGATGAATTAATTGTGACACATGATGAAACTGACATGATGTCAGTTACGTGATAATATTTGCAATTGTTGTTTGGCATCATGAGAAAAGAAACTGACAACATGCCAAGAGGCTTTACCGGACACTCCTCTGAGACTTGCTTGGAAGCATGGATGTCAATGCGTTGAATCACTAATAACGCTCTGGCGCAGTTTGAACTTTGAAAATATGAAAATATTTACAGTTCATGAAGAACTAAAGCGAATAATGTTGGAGTTATGACATTATTTAGCATGACATCATAAGAACCGTACTTGAAGACGACGTATGGCTGTAGGCACATGCTACCGTCTGGTAACTCATCAGATGTCGCTTCTCGTTCATTCATCGTTCATGGAAACACGGTTTGACATTTATGGACCGAACATGTTTCACCCGCCCATGTCACGGATTCTACCCCGCACAGCCAGAACCATTTACAGCTTGTATTATGCCAGGTCTACGACAATCGTGCATGTGATGTCGACATAGACGTCTACAGCGAAACATTCGATAACGAGAACGTCAGTAGAGGATGAATCATGTTTCTGTCTTCACCTTCATGACGGTGCAATTCTTGCCTGCACTTGTTACACCGAGCCACCATGTTGTGATAGGGTGCCGTTATGATCTGAGGTGGGATAACAGTCGCAGAAACAACACAAATGATTATGACTGAGGAGAACAATATTGCTGTGAGTATGGGCGTGAGTGAGTTACGTTTTACGCCGCACTCAGCAATATTCCAGATATATGTCGGCGATCTGTAAATAATCGAGTCTGGACCAGACAATCCAGTGATCAACAACATAAGCATCGATCTGCACAATTGGGAACCGAAGACATGTGTCAACCAAGTCAGCGAGCCTGACCACTCCATCCCGTTAGTCGCCTCAAGTAGGCAAGAATGGGTTGCTTTGAAGGCCTATTCTACCCCGGGACCTTCACGGGTCCTGTGAGGTATGGAGGTGAGATGGTAATTGTTCTTGCAAAAGATCGGCCCTAGAAGGACATTTAAACAATATAAAGAAGAATTTCCTTGATTATGATCTTTCCCAAGGGTTTGATCGATGTTAACGGCCTCAGTGAGGCAAAGGTGCAGGTCATGCTGATTTGAACTCCCACCTTGAACTTAGGCAAAATAGTTTCGCCTGCTAATAGTACGTTAGAGAGTTACCTCTCTGTTGCTTTCTGCGTCTTTGGTCGGATGCTGGAAGGTACGGGAAGATGGATGGTGGTGTTGAATAACTTTTGCTACAAGAACTGTATAACAGATATGCAAGGGACGGTTGTTGAGACAGTGCGACGACCGTTGCAGTTCCCACCTAGATACATCTAGTTTATGGAGGTTAAGCTATGGACCTGCAGGACATGCCCCATAACAACTTTGACCGAATCCTGACCCCTGGTTTATTTGTTTGTCGCTGAGGCAAGATATTTATGCCGTATATAGATACAATAGCATAAGTTAATCACACCTGCAAAACGAGTTTTTTTTACTTTTATCTGTGATACAATCACTGATGGCTTTGCCATGAACAAAACAGGTCAAGTCTTCTTGAGACGACTTAATTGGGGATCGGGTGGCTTTTCGTGGTATAACTGATTGTGGAACAGCATCCGTAAAGATCTGGCGTGGTGGTAACCGTTTGTTTTCTACGACTGACATGTCGGTTGTTCCATTTATGATTAAGCCGTAAAACACCGCTCTCACACTTTAAGTTTTTTCCTCTCGTAAATGAATGATAGAGACCACTCATTCGAGTAATTATATGTGCATAATGTGACAGAAAATGAATCTATTCCTGCTAATGCCTCTGAGGTAAAAAAATGGATAGTTAAATGATAATCTCTAAAACATAATAGTTTACATAACAGACTGAGGTCACAGACCGTGGTCCTCCCTGGACTTGACTATATATCTGTGGTCTTAGCAGTCTGTACAACCATGGGGCAAATCTGCCATTGTTCGTTTATTCGAATATATATCACTTTGGAAGATTTCGGATCAACGGGTTTCTACTTTTTCTGGTGAAGCATTTTGTTGTCTCTTGATCAGCCTTTTGTTTTGTTTCTGATTACTGATTTGGCATTGATCACCTCAAAACATTTGCAATAAAATATGCATTTTATGAAAATGGTAATTTGAAAAATTCAGTTTGACTTCAAATGAGGGTTATAGTCTATCAGACTTTATAATTTGGCAAAACATGCATAGTTCCCCGGACACACAGCAGGATGTGCTTGTGTCTTAACAAAGTGACAATATGTAGGTCAAGCAGCTTGGGCTTTTTTCAGTAGATTGGCCTAGTGCACGCTACTATGGCCTCTACACGCATACTGTGATGTTGATGGATTATGTTCAACTCGGGACAACCTTGGTACAAGTTCCCTGAAACAGGAATGAAGCGATAAATCAGACACAACGCGTATCTTAGTTGGCACGTTTTCTGTCATGCATCTGTGTTTGTTTGCGTTAAATGTGGTTTTCTTGTCGTAATAGAGGATTGTGTAAGGCATGTATTTGTTTCTCCTAAAGTTCAAGAAATATGGAATATGTATGTCAACTATGGCAGATGCATGACCGAAATACTGAATCAGCAACTGTGACTTGTGTAGGAGACGTGATACGTTTAGAAATATGGATGATGAATAGTGGAAATGACAAATGTATAGCAGATTTGATGGGTATATTGCTGAAATGTCACGTACATAACACATAGGGCAGACATTCCGACAGCAGCATCAACGACCATATATTCGACCAAAATTCATGGATAACTTTGATTTGTGGATCGCGGAAATTATTATGCCAACTCGTAAATTAAGTTTTGACTGACGTCACGACTGACGTCATTGACGTACTTTTGATATACATGTACATACAATGCCACGTTCCGAATCTTTGCATTGCTCTAAAGAACACTGAATATAATATTCCAACACCGAGGTTGATAGGCCCAGATCACCAATACTACCACTGCCCAATATTATTTTGACAACATGTCAAGTAAAAGAGATTCTCGTCGTCTGCTTTCCTTGCTTCCTGCAGTGGGCTTTCGTGCATAGTGAAATAAAATAACCAGCTACGTAATCCACGAAACAAGGTGACGTCACATTTTGTCGGCACAGGAATGGGTGATGACTCCAATAGCTTCCGTAAACAAACGCTTCATTCACGAGTGGAATATTTGGTATTTTCAATTTGCTGCATGAACGATTACAGTGAAATCATGCATTTAAAATATCAATTCCACCGCATGCCCGTTATCAGGTTACGCGAGCCTAAATGACAATAATTATATCCGGTGATGTTAAAAAGAGTTGGAAAAGTGGAAGATCGGCAAACATAAATTGTCTCGTCACTCAAGAGGTATTCACACTGCCGTGAACGGGTACCCGATAGGATGAGATTGTGACTGTTAACTTACGATTCCAAAGGGAGCTAATAAGATAAACGTAGTGTGCACTCAGATGGAATAGCCATGTGTAAGTTTAGTCAGGGATTTACGGTTCAATGACATTCATGTTATATACATACGTTTTTATTGATATCGATCCATATATTCATGCTAGCGATGTTCAGTTGGCATGCACATTAAAACATTAATGGGCACATCTGCATGGGGAATGGAGTAGTTATCTCGCTTCCATGTTATTTTATGCTTCTCTTACATGTCATTTTATGTTTCGAAGTGGCATTTATGGTGAAATTAACCAAAGCCTTTAAAAGCCGTTAAGATGTCTGTGGGAATCATCAACGTTGATAAAACGATAAACATTCTCCTGAATCATGGTTCCAAAAAGCCCCCATCACGCAACTCTTGTCTTAAGAGTAGAGGCAAACAGGTGTTGATGTTGATAAAGATTAATAATGCAGTAAAGAGTAGTTTATGGCTCATGGTGCCAGACCTAGATACACACACGACACCATCTGTTACTCCGATTGTCTGCGTTATTGATGGCTGCGGAATGAAACACCACCTATGTTTTCTCGATGTATGTTCAGTTTTCCGCCACATAGATTTCGACAACATCGCAATGCCACGGATGCTCTCAAACATAAAGGGATGCACAAATAGTGCAATTTATTGTGGGCGCCCCTGAGCACGGAACGATGCTACAGTGGAAGCTATCTAAACCGGCACTCGTTGGGACTAAAGAATCAATCCGGTTTAGGCAATGTGCCGAGACGTACAACTGATCATAAACGTGCAAAATGGATTGATTTATGCCAGTGCCGACAACTTACCGGATTGAACAGATACCAGCTTCCACTGTAATTAGGTCAAGCTTTGATGAAGGTAAATCCAGGTTACTTACCAATGGCTTAACTTCACTGTGCCCGCTCCCTGGATGTTGTCGTAAAGAGTTAACCAGGGAGTAACGGTCGCCCATGAGGTAGTTGACAGTCATAGTCTATCCAAAATAAAGATGAGAAACGGACCAAGCTCTGCTGTGAATCATAAATGATCAATGAACCCTTTTCTCATCAATGTTTATAACTGAATATAACCATGATTGAGATCTGTCACGATGTTCACGTATATACATACACACAAGGGTGAAAAAGCAGCCCATAGATTCAACACCGATTGAAATGGAAGATGTTTAGTTAATGTTCGACTTGATGCCAAGGGAGATTACAAAATTCATTCACTCTGCGACAAGAAGGTTTTCTAGCAGCAACCATTAGCATCCACAACACCCTTACTACAACTTACTGACATATCCACTTTCATCCATGTGATGAACAGGACATCAAGATTCAGGAAGTACTTGCTTCTCTGAAATCCAAGGCTAGGGCAGTTCACACAGCTGTGCCTGCCAGTTACCAAGAAGAACTTCGGTGTAAGTAATGATACCGAATAACACCAAGGTTTTATGTATAGATTGAAATGTTGAAGGAGGAGAAACAAGCACAGAATGGTCCACTGCACATCAGTTCAGGAGGAAGATTGCCACTCAAGAAAAGGAAGTATCAACACTTTGAGGAGAAACTGCATCAGCAGAAGGAAGGTCTACATGCAGGCAGAAAGACACTGTTTGGGTATCTTGAGGTTGTGTGTAATTTTCTAAATCTATTACTGACCCCTCTTGTGCCTGTTAAACATTGGCTGACAGCACTAGTAACCTGGGCAAAGAAGCGGGTACAGTGAGGCGTAACCGTTTAAATACATAAGGACTGTCTCGGATTTAAATCAATCTTAAAACTAACTACCAGAGACATTGATAAATTTTGTAAAGCTCTTGATGATGGTGAGACTAAGATATGTACCGACCTCTAGAGGCATTGCTAAATTTTCAAGACCAATGATGAATGACCAGGATACATACCAACTACCAGAAGCACTGCTATTGATACGGCTCGTGATAAGGGTAAGACTAGGTTAGGTTACCAGACATATGACTATATTACTATATGACTTCTGTCGAATGTAAGCCTGGGTGAAGTACCGACTACTAGGAGAATTGCTGAATAGGCATTCACAACGAACAATCAGTCATATCACAAAACAATGATCCATATCACGCAGACTGTATTATCATCGGCGATTGGAGATGGGGGTAAATTCCCAACTGGATTATGTTGAAAATAATACAGGGCACAATGCTGGTGTACCAATTACAGTGATTAAGCAAACAATTCTAATCCACAATGGCAAAATACGAGACAGTTAAAATAATACATACATTCCTAGTGAGTGAGTGAGTGAGTTAATATTTAACGTCACATCGGCAATATCTCAGCCATATCGTGACGAGAACATTTTATACTGAAATGCAATATATACATATCTATTATAAAACCGGTCAACGAAGGACAGTAAAACAACTAGAATATCACAGACGAGAATATAAAACTAGTAACTATGCCTAAAACAATTTATCTATAGAGGACAATACAAGATAAAAATGGGCTATAGATTGCTAACAACTGAAAGTAGATCACCATACTAGGGACCATGGGGACTTACAGTACCTTTGCTACCTGCATGGACCCTAGCTGGATTTACATCATCCCCTCAGCCATCAGCAATTTGGGAAATCTAACCATGCAAATAAAACGACACTTATGCTACGATTAAAAACGTGGAAAGTTTTAATTTACTTTGAATGTTTGTGGACTTACGTACCCTCTCAGGGGGACAATAGTTTTACAGTACTTCAACCCCCTTTGAGGATACAGCCACTAATAAGCACAGTTACGAATTTAAACTTCCAATAATAAAATATTTATCTATATACAATTCTGTCAATAAATCTAATTCTTTTAAAAATGCAATGATTAAATGAGAGCTTGTGTTATTAAAAAGATGCTTCAGAGTTCGTGAATTAAGATACTGATCCCTTGTAATGGAATACTCAACACAGTCAAGCAGGATATGCGTGACTGTGATCCTTCCATCACAAGGGATACAAAACGGAGGATCCTCACCTTTAAGCAAATATTTATGTGTATATCTTGTGTGGCCAATACGACATCGTCGCATGATGACCTCCTCAAATCTGGAGTGACAACCCAAGTAGGTGTAGCCAATATACGGTTTTATTTCATGTAATTCATTGATACCTACTTGAGTGTCCCACTTCTTCTGCATCAGATCACGGATATACGTTCTAATGCAAGCTTTGTAATCTGAATATGGAAGAAGAAGTGGTGTCACAAATTTGTTGAGTGCTGCCTTGGCAGCAAGATCAGCCATCACATTCCCAGAAATACCTACGTGACTGGGTAACCAACAAAACACGATGTCGTATTGGCCAGTAGTAAGAGTATTATACAGTTCAATAATTTCAATTAAAAGTGGATGTTTACAAGAAATATTTTTAATAGCCTGAAGGCAGGAAAGAGAGTCGGAATATATTATATACTGTTTACGTTTCGGGTGTCTTTGAATATATTTAAGAGCTGTTAATATGGCGTTAGCTTCTGCTGTAAAAATAGAACTATTATCTGATAATCTAGAAGATATTGTTCTGGATCCAATGACAGTAGCACAAGCAACTGCGCCACCGTCCTTGGACCCATCTGTAAATAAGGATTTATAATTGTTATATTTATGTTTCAATTGATTATATTCTTGTTTATACTGTAATTCATTCGTTTCTGATTTTTTAATCAAGGGGGAGAGGAAAGAAGACGGGAGGGAGCTATATTGTCCAGCTCAATACCAGCAGCAGCAATAAAGGGCTTTATTCTGAGCCCAAGAGGTGGAGCAAGAGAAGACTTTTTGCTATACAAATCCTCATAAAGAGGATTAAAGACACAGTTATATGCAGGGTTAGATTCGTTAGAATATAGTTTTGTGATATATTGTAGAGATAGTTTGATACGGCGTTGTGCAAGAGATGGTTCATCGGCCTCAACGTAAAGACTGTCCATAGGTGAGGTTCCGAAGGACCCAAGACAAAGTCTTACACCTATGTGATGGATAGGATCAAGAAATTTAAGATTGCTTTTGCAGGCTCCACCATATACGATGGAGCCATAATCAAGTTTAGAACGAACGAGTGATCGATATAGATGGAGAAGGGTAGCTTGATCCCCTCCCCATTTTGAATTTGAAACCACTTTCAACAAGTCAAGTGCGTTCAGGCATTTAGTTTTAAGTGATTTAATATGTGGTAAAAACGTTAAATGTGAATCAAAGATTAGACCCAAGAACTTGGCTTCCTTCACAACTTTAATGGCCGTCCCATCTAGAGATAGTTCAGGGTCTTTATGTGGTTTGTATTTTCGACAAAAATGTATGCAGTTAGTTTTCGATTTAGAAAATTTAAAGCCGTTTTCAAGACACCATTTATTAATCTTGTTTAAACACAACTGCAATTGCCGTTCAATGGTATGCATATTTTTACCACGACAAGAAATATTAAAATCATCCACAAATAACGATCCATCAATTGAATCGTTTATAACTTTTGATAAACTGTTGATCTTGATGTTAAAAAGAGTGACAGACAGAATACTGCCTTGTGGAACACCCTGATCCTGATTGTAATGATCAGACAGGGTAGAACCCACACGGACCTGGAATTGTCTGTTATTTAAAAAGTTGGCAATAAATTCAGGCAAACGACCTCGCAAGCCAAAGTCATATAAATCTCTCAAAATGCCATATTTCCAGGTTGTGTCATATGCTTTTCAAGATCAAAAAAGATAGACACAGCATGTTGTTTATTAATTAGTGCGTTTTTCACAAATGATTCTAAACGCACTAAGTGGTCGACAGTACTTCTGTTTTTACGGAAACCACTCTGTATATCTGTTATGAGATTATTTGTTTCCAAGTACCAAACAAGTCGATTATTTATCATGCGTTCCATGGTCTTGCAAACACAGCTTGTTAATGAAATCGGACGATAATTGGAAGCATCTGTATGATCACGTCCAGGTTTATGTATTGGTACCGCTATGGCATCACGCCATGAAGGAGGAAAGTTACCCGATGTCCAAATATCATCAAAAATACTTAGGAGAGTATCCAGACAGGATTCTGGTAAATGTTTCAGGAGTTGATAATGGATGTTATCAGCTCCTGTAGCAGTGTCATGAGCTTGATCAAGAGCAGTATGGAGTTCATGAATAGAAAACGTTTCATTATAATCTTCCCCATTATCAGAATTGAAATTAATAGTTTTCTTTTCTTGTTGTTTTTGATACTGCTGAAATTTAGGTGTATAATTCGAAGAGGAAGAATGTTTAGCGCGAGTTTCGACCAGTTTATTCGCAATATCTGACTTATCAGTAAGTAATTGATCTCCATGTTTAAGATGATGGACAGTAGATTTAGTACCTTTACCTTTGATTTTCTGGACCATGTTCCATACCTTGGACATAGGTGTCCGAGAATTTATTTTGGATACATAATTTTGCCAAGATTGGCGTTTGTTCTGTTTAAATGTACGCCTCGCTTTAGCATTTAAAATTTTAAATTTATTTAAATTATGCACCATAGGATGGCGACGGAAAAAATGTTCTGCTTTTTTCCTTGCCTTCCTAGCTTGTTTGCACTCATCGTTGAACCATGGTTTTCGAATATGTGGAACGACAGAGGATGTTGGTATACACTCATCCGCTATGGAATTCAGTTCATCAGAAAAACGTTTGATAGCATCAGGAACGTCAATAAAACGTTCAGGTTTAAGCTTTTCAGCACACAGTGTTTCATATAAAGCCCAGTTAGCCTTTTTAAAATTTCGTCTTGATGATGGAGGAACATCGGATGGAGTTACACATTTTAATACAGTAGGAAATGGTCACTTCCACAGAGGTCATCGTGGACTGACCATTCAAATTCGTTTAGTAGTTCTGAATTTGTCAATGACAAGTCAAGAGCAGAATAGGTCCCTGTACCAGGGTGTAAATATGTGTTGGAACCATCATTATAAATACATAAATCATTGTCAGAACAAAAGTCCTACAACAATTTGCCTTTAGTGTTTGTAGTTACACTACCCCAGAGTGGGCTGTGCCCATTTAAATCTCCCATTATAATACATGGCTTCGGGAGTTGGTCATACAGGGCTTGAAGATCAGTTTTGGCAAACGTCGAAGATGGTGAAATATAAAGTGAGCATAGCGTAAACGCTACATGTAACGTAATTCTCACAGCAAGAGCCTGCATATTAGTATTAAGTGAAACAGGGCTTTGAATAACGTTTTGTCTGACTAGAATGGATGACCCGCCAGTGGCTCTATCACCCGAAGGTGAAAAACAATGATATGCATTAAAATGACGAAGGTCAAATGTATCTGTTTGTTTTAAATATGTCTCTTGGAGACATATTGCTGAAGGTGTAAAATCTTGGACTAATAGCTGTAATTCATGTAAATTAGTCCTCAATCCTCTGCAGTTCCACTGTACAATATTATTTGAATAAACTATCTTTTAGGGGGATTTATTGGGGATCTACCCCGCACTCTTTTGGAGGGCGACAAGCTATGTGCCCGTTTTCAGAAACATCCATATCTTCAAGAGACCCATATTTATTGTGCAACTGAATTTTATTTTGTGACCCTTTAGGAGCTCTGCCACTTTGTTGTTTTGAGGCATCAGGCTTAGGCTTAGGTTTGCCTTTAGCAGTTTGTTGTCTATCAGCTGTCAATTGAGACTCAATGCGTGACTGTGAAGATAATTTATGATCAGAAGAAGACTTTGATGTTCCAGGAAGTGATTCCTCAGTCTGTGATGACATAGCTGGGTAAAAGGTTGTGGAGAGTCACAATTGACCCAAGTCAAGGTAGTTTGGCAGCTTGTAGATGATTTTGTTATTTTATTGCTGCGCAGAGATGATGTGTTTGCTACTGTAGCATAACTTTCTGTAAGGTCAGATCGCTTCACCAGTTTTTTTGCCTCAGAAAAAGAGATGTTTTGGGTAAACTTTAGTCTATTGATTGCCATTTGCTCTTTCCAGATTGGACACTGTTTCGAAGAAGAAGAATGGTCGCCTGAGCAGTTGGTGCATTTTTTAAAACCACTGTCACAATCTTCCGTTGTGTGTGTCTTCTCACCACAGTGAGCACACACAACAGACAATGTGCAGGTATTTACACCGTGTCCATATTTCTGGCATTTAAAACATCTGAGTGGGTTGGGGATGTACGTTTCAACTTGGATATTGCAGTAACCTGCCTTCACTGATTTTGGAGCATTTGGCGATGAAAAAGAAAACAGATGGGCATTCGTTTGGAATGTTTCATTGTTTTTTCGGGTTGTAAAGCGCTTCACATACAGCACACCTTGATCTTTCGTTTCACATGCTATATCAAGTTCGGTCATGTCAGCAAACAATGGATCCCGATCTCTGATGATACCTTTACTCGTGTTCAAGGTCTTGTGAGCAGAGACCGTGACCGGAATACCCACAAAAGATTCAATACTCATCAAGTTGGTCGCTTGTTGTTTCTTGCTGCACTCAATTAGTAAGGCACCCGAACGTAAGCGTTAGACGCGTCTAATGTTCTTAACATCTCCTGCAATACCTTGAATACCCTTTGACACTGCGAAAGGGTTCAACTTCAATGGTGTCTTTTCCGGAGTCTCAATAACGAGGAAACGTGGCCAATACTCAATCGATAGAGAGGGTCTATGATCAGCATCAACAGGATCAATTTCAAGTGGACGTTTTGTTTTGTTTGGTTGGTATTTCATAAGCCATGATTGGTGTAGTATGGTTCATCATCCGAGCTCCCCACCCACCACGGAGTATCACAAGGACAGTGCTAACGCAAGCGGGCCTCCACCTTGCAGCACCAAGGATACCCGGATGATATACTCCAGTAGAAGAATTATAAGAAATTAATCTACCAGATTGGCCCATGAGCCATCGCCTTCTGGCATAAGACTCTAGGCAAATTTCATATTATCATAATTTACAATCAAACAAGTTACAAATCATCAGTATTGACAAGGCCGAAATTTAAAACAATTCCAAATCAAATTTGTGCAATGGCAGATAGACAGTCCATGCACAGGGCTTGGCATGACCAGCCGATTGGTTGAATCGGGCCAATTCAACCACCCGTGTAGGTGAAGTAAGGGCCAAAGTGGTGTGTTGGGCAAATGGAACGCAGTTAAAAGCCCAAATGCCCTCAACCACCAGGTTCCCGTCCTCCACCGACACGGGACGCAACCCACGGCAAACAGGTTGCCCAATTTAGTCGCCTCTTACGACAAGCAATGGGGTGCTGTGGACACATTCTGTCCCGGGTCCACACGGGAGAAGAGCATTTAGCGTTGCCCAGCACCCACCACGAGGAGGTGGCTCTTCATGGGTGCCCATTCCTAGTAAAACATCAACTTCGAAATGTTCTTCGATCATTTATGCTCCAATTATCTTGGTTAGAATCTAGTTGTATACTTGTAATTCAAATCTCTAAACCATCTTAGCATCTACAAGGACGTGCCACGTCCTAACTTATATCCTGACTGTAAGTAAGCGGTCAACTGTCAAGTTTTTTTTATAGATGCCTTACCAATGGCCACAGTCTGGTCCGTGCCCAAAAATGATGCATGGCGCTGACTGACCCATCAAATCCATTCCAGACACGTATAATTCATCATTGCTTGCTGAGTAAAGGTCAATATCAGTATGTCTGGCTCAGACAATTTACAAATGTCAAACTTTATCAGACCGATACAATTCGATTTACATGCGATACAATAGTAATTGCTCATTCACTGCCTTTGTACACGTTTCAACCTTTACTTACCAAATAACACAGTCGTATAATGTCGAATCATATTGAGGTGCTGTCTTCATCCCCACCTCACAACAGTTGGTGATCAAATAACAACTTATTTATTCCTGGGACGAGGGCCGTGCCGTCGGATAATGGTGATATTGGATTGTACCTTATTCAGTTCCCTTTGAAGGTAGTCATCGAACAATGAAAAAAAGACTGGAAGACATGACGTAACACATGGGCTGCATTCATCACCACTTCATTTTCCACATGACACCAGTGTTATTTCTGCCGCCATTAAAACTACGTTAATGCATCAATCAAAGCAATGATTTATGAGTAACGGTGGTGATACTCATACACTAACGTAAGCCTCGTTATGGGATTAGGGTGCGTTAGGAGTTAACACTATTGACTTGAGTATAGGCTAGATAAATTGTAATTAACACCATATAACTTGGACGTAATGCCAGATAGATTGGAATCAATACTAGATGTCTTGGACTTCACACTAGATAGACTGAAATTAACACTAAATTCTCGGAGTTAACACTAGATGCTTTTGAAGTAACACTAAATGGTTTGGTAGTAAGGTTGGGTGGCTTGGAGGTAGCACTAGATGGCTTGAGATTAACACTACATGGTTTGGAAGTAGCAGTAATATGGCTTGGAATCAACATCAGATGGCTTGGACTTAACGTTTCATCGGTTGACATTAATATTAGATGCCTTGGAATTAAAACACAATAACTTGGAAGTACACTAAGAACACTAAATGAAGTAGCACTAGATGGTATGGAGGTTTTACTGGATGGTTTAGACTTAACGCTAGATACATTAAAATGAATATTAGATGTCTGGGGATCTAAACACAATAAATTGGAAGTACACTAAGAACACTAAATGAAGTAGCACTAGATGGTATGGTGGTTTTACTGGATGGCTTAGACTTAACGCTAGATACATTAAAATGAATATTGGATGTCTGGGGATCTAAACACAATAACTTGGAAGTACACTAAGAACACTAAATGAAGTAGCACTAGATGGTATGGTGGTTTTACTGGATGGCTTAGACTTAACGCTAGATACATTAAAATGAATATTAGATGTCTGGGGATCTAAACACAATAAATTGGAAGTACACTAAGAACACTAAATGAAGTAGCACTAGATGGTATGGAGGTTTTACTGGATGGTTTAGACTTAACGCTAGATACATTAAAATGAATATTAGATGTCTGGGGATCTAAACACAATAAATTGGAAGTACACTAAGAACACTAAATGAAGTAGCACTAGATGGTATGGTGGTTTTACTGGATGGCTTAGACTTAACGCTAGATACATTAAAATGAATATTAGATGTCTGGGGATCTAAACACAATAACTTGGAAGTACACTAAGAACACTAAATGAAGTAGCACTAGATGGTATGGAGGTTGTACTGGATGGCTTAGACTTAACGCTAGATACATTAAAATGAATATTGGATGTCTGGGGATCTAAACACAATAACTTGGAAGTACACTAAGAACACTAAATGAAGTAGCACTAGATGGTATGGAGGTTGTACTGGATGGCTTAGACTTAACGCTAGATACATTAAAATGAATATTAGATGTCTGGGGATCTAAACACAATAACTTGGAAGTACACTAAGAACACTAAATGAAGTAGCACTAGATGGTATGGAGGTTGTACTGGATGGCTTAGACTTAACGCTAGATACATTAAAATGAATATTGGATGTCTGGGGATCTAAACACAATAAATTGGAAGTACACTAAGAACACTAAATGAAGTAGCACTAGATGGTATGGTGGTTTTACTGGATGGCTTAGACTTAACGCTAGATACATTAAAATGAATATTAGATGTCTGGGGATCTAAACACAATAACTTGGAAGTACACTAAGAACACTAAATGAAGTAGCACTAGATGGTATGGAGGTTGTACTGGATGGCTTAGACTTAACGCTAGATACATTAAAATGAATATTAGATGTCTGGGGATCTAAACACAATAACTTGGAAGTACACTGAGAATACTAAATGGCTTTAAGGTAACAATAGATAGTTTGGACGAAGCAAAAGATGGCTTGGAAATGGTACTAGATGGCTTGGAATACCAATTGATGGTCATCTTGAAAAGCAACCATGCAGATATACCAGACATATAAATCGTGGTAGGGCGATGTGACATTGAAACAGTGCACGGCTAGCATGTCCCACAGCTGGTCGGTACATCAATATCACAGATGTTCTACTACCGTGGATCATGCATACAGTGCTACATGCAGATCCATTCCAACGCTCATGAATTTGCATATAAATATCTGTTGTGTCTAAAGGATATATTACATGCGCCATGCATGCATGAACAGAACGTATTTCATTATTGTATGTGTAAGACTTCATGTGCGTGTATTGGTGTCAGTCAATATTTCGACCGACGCGGTATATAGCGTGTTCAACACAGGAATTATGATGCATGAATAGTGGATGCATGCAGAGAGAATCTCACCCAAATATCTACTGATATCAAATATATCAACATAAGATGATAAAGTAACACATATTTTTGCCTTTATCAACGAATGTTAAGAGATTCTATATTTAGAGATTCTATATTTATCATCCTAAAGCATTCTTCATTGACACAGCACTGGCATTAGATTTGTAGTACAACAATGTAATAGCATTGTGACGTCATCAAGTTCATGACGTCATAGCATTGTCAGGTCATTGTGCCAAATCTACTGCCAACACGATATCTCCTAGGAGATATCATCTGATATCTCAGATGGGATATCTCCTGTGGAACAGCCTAACTTGTCTTCATGTCACTGGAACACTCATAAAACACATACGAGGTAAAACACATCTAACTCATCCCTTTCACCTGAATGTTTTCTTAATTGCAGGTTTCAGTGTTTATAACAAAATGCCACTAAAACACTTCTTGCCTGGTCGTCAACGCTTTGATGGTGGTGGACTGCCTCACGTCTGCCAGTTTCATTGATGTTTTCATCTTACAGAGAGGCACAATCGTCGGCGTGATTCCAATGACTAGTGGAGATTCCGGGATCTCACAATCGTGTTTATCTACGATTATTGTCGTAACCTGTCCAGTGTTGCGTTGTTCAAAACGGCCTTACCTAAGATAAGCCTTAAACACAAAGGTTAGAGTTACGATCACCTTAAGAAAAACATACGCCCGTTGCAGAAAACAACCTTAGGGAAACCTTCACTCGTATTTCAGCCTTAGCCTTAACCTTAACTAAGGCTGCACTCTTCAGCGCAGGAGTAATGACAGCGTCCCTAGTTACCACGTGAATTCAGCATGTCCAGTTGACTCGTTCTGTGTCAGTACACTCTCTGCTTCCCAAAACATTTTCTCAGTCTCTATAAAATAAAAGCAGCCGCCGTATTCCCTTCCCAACCGTAGAGACGCTAAGGCTGCATTGGAACAACCTTAGTTCTAAACCTTAACTTAAGGTTAGTTAAGGTTGTTTGGTGCAAAGGGAGGCTAACCTTAGTAAAGATCTAAGGTTGTAATCTTAGAGAAAAGGTTGAATAACGAAGCATGGATTAATACCCCAGCATATCTATCATTTATTCGGCTAATATTAGAGGGCCGCACATTGATGTTCTTAACATGCACACACTGACGCATTCAACATGTACAGATAGGTGATGTGTATATGTGTATAGGTGAGCGGTATTATGAGACTGATGATCTGACAAAAAGACAGATTTTGTTCTTTCTATTTATATGCATTTGTGGTTATCAAGATAGGAGGTTAGATACATCGTCGCCTAAAAATGTCATTCCCCTTGTGCCTACTGGTTTAAATATAAGGACTTTGCTTCGCGTAAAAGCTGTGTCCCGAGTCCATAGGATAACCGTCTTATGTCATCGAAATGATAAGCTTATGGAAGCCGGGGTTTCTGGAATTAGGGCAGATGTCCAAAGAAGATTGACGGGTCTTGATGACATTATTAAGGCTTCAGTTTCGAGAAGACATAAAAGCAGTGAAGAAGATGCTTACAAAATTACATCTGTGACACCACATCAACTGACGTTGATGTCTTACCTGACACACCCGACATGGTAACGGTCAAGGTCATTTTACGACTGGCCGAAAATACTAACACAAGACAAATACGATGCTGTTATATATGAGTATAGTGTTATGAGAACGTGATCTTAATGGGTACTTGTGTCCCTGGGTCTGGGCGGAATGTTTGAGGCTTGTTTGTGGTTGGAAAACTGTTGACAATACGACATATCTATTTTAAAATATGTCAGGTTTAGTTGTAATGAATAGTGAGAAGTTAGCAGAAGATACATGTCTTGCGAGATCGAGAACAGGATTTATCTGCATTCATAAAAAGGCTGTGTGCAAGTAGAATTTAGTTACAAATCTTTCAAAAACAACTCAAAATTTAGAGAATCGGATATGGGATGTTTGAACAAAATGCAGTTTTCTGTGTGTCGAATTACAGGATTGTTGATAAGATAATTTAATGAGACTCGATTAACTAGTATTCGATTTTCACTGATTACACTAGTCTAGTCAAACCCCAATATCACGAGCTCTGATGGCCATTGTGTCGAACTCGATTGTGTCGAACTCGATTGTGTCGAACTCATCTCATCTGATTTCCTTATATTTATCATTTATTTTACCCTGATGTCCCGAACTAGATGTGTCGAATTCCCGATTATGTCGAACACCCCAAAGGCCCTAATAGCTACAAATATACCTTTTTGTATCGACCTGACAAAGTTGGTTGTCGTAACTGTATATATCAGGGTAAATACCTTGATAACACCATATAGGATCACATGTCTCACGAACGTGAAATCCATATCACGTTCACCCACATCTCATTAAAATGACAGTTGGAGTTTTATATTCCATCGACGTGAATAGATTCGCTTATTAGACACGACGTTTTTGCGTACCGAGCAGGTATTGTTTCAGCTTTGTTACTGATATGGTACGACAATGATAATAAAAATAACAAACGTAACAAATTAAGAAAAAAAACAGAATAAAAAACAAAAACAAAAAACCGAAGACATACAAATTTAATTCCGTAAGAATCCGTAAAACGTTATATAATTCAAGAATTCAGCTCTATGTAGTAATATTAATGGTAATAGCAACTTTAGTCTGCTTCTACGGCGTTCGTCTCCTGGCACACTGCGTTCTCGCGGCGCAACTTACAATATTATCCCCATGTCATACATATCATTGTATTACTCGCTACCTTTTCATCTTCCTGTGGATCATACAGCTCACATCTGACGTAAAGTCTGAAGTGAAACTGTTGTCAAGAATTTACCTGGTAGCCATTATTGTTGCCACGTCGACATCAGTGATTGTGACAGTGCTAATAATCAACCGGTCAACCATTCGTCATATAGGTCACTGGCTGGACGAAAATGCCGCATTACCAACGCACGTATGGTAATCATTCTGTAGTGTTAGGCATGCAATATTTTAAATAAATCTTCGAATTTGTTACATACAGAGCATCGGCTTGTATAAAGCCATCTCCGATCACCAATGTAACACTAATGAGAATGTGAACTACCGTTTTACTTTTTGAGTAGGGCAAAAAATAGTATTGGGTTCCAAGAATTACCCAGCCCAAAACTTTGGTGTATAGACACAAAACCTATTCCTAAGTGTAAATCCAAGAGGTGCTGAACCCAATACCTTGGTACGGAGAAATACCCCTGTTCCTGATTTAAGTAGAATAATTGCTCAGGTAAATACCTTGGTGTCAAGAAACGAATGAAAGACTACCCTAGTACCATTGTGTGTAGAAAATGAAATAAGGCTGTTGTTTTTATTTTATTTTAGAACTTCGTTTTTAAATGCAGAATGTCAGATGCCATTATTCACAAAAAAACAAAACACAACGCGCACACAAACACATATTCATTCAATGTCTTTTATATATGAGACAGATCTTGCAATCGACGCTAGATTTGTTTTAAACTATATCCTACAAAGCAGCACACACGTGATAGATTCTTAATCAAAGGGAATATGTACTTGGTTGAAACGAGACAGTTTCATAACAACGGTACTGCAGAAGTCCTCGTTCAAGTGACAAAATGGTTACAATGTGTGAAGCCAATGCCCGTGTGCCGTGTCCAAGTAGTTCTGGAATATTCCACAAACCAGCGTAAAAGCTTTGAACATTCTCATTCTCTTCTCATCCCCTACGGGCGTGTTTGAAAAATATAGTTGCGAGTTTGTGATTTCTGTTAGGCGCGACTTTATTTACCTCATAAGACATGAGAGTAGATTGATTTGGCAAATCTCCTAACCAGACTTGTTCTATGAGCAGAGCGTCTAGACATGTTAATAGGAAACCAATAGTCTGAACATGCGTGTAGTAGGGTCTGCCGATTGCACGAATTCACAAGATAAAAACGTAGATGTCTAACCCAATAAAAGGATGTTTTTATGCGTGTGGATAAACCGACGTATTTATCGTGTTGCCTGGTAACCGAAGACTTATGACGTCTTTTCAAGATGCGTCATGAAATAGTCATATTGGCATGCGTCAGTGTGCTGATAAAGGATGTTTATACCGTTGGTGTAAACAATAATTATTTCACATTTGTAATAACAGGTGGTTGAATGGCAAGGCGATGGGGTAAGGCACGTGAAAAAAGGAGACTCAGATGTTTGTGGTTAGTTCATTCGATGATGATGCAGGATTGCCACCCTTAGCTGAACCAGGATCACCTGATTCCCTGTTTCCAATCACAAGTGTGTAGGTTGCCACGTGGTCTACGGTGGATCAAGTCGTTGTACAGACCATGTTTCGGTGTTTTCAGCACCTCATCACAACCCATGGATATCACAATCGTGAAGTACTATTAAAAAAAAAAAATTCTTTCACTCTGACTTTCACTCACTCACTCACTCACTCACTCACTCACTCACTCACTCACTCACTCACTCACTCCACTATGATGACGATCCGTGAAACCGAGCTGCTAAGGTAATTGGGTGGTCAGGATCGCTGACTTGGTTGACACATGTCACCATATCCCAGCTACATAGACGGCGCTCATGCTTTTGATCACTGAATTGTCTGGCCAAGACTCGATTATTTACAGACCGCCGCCATACAGGCACAATAGTGGTGTGTCCCTTTGAATAACAAACAAACAAACGCAATGAGGACCACAACGGTTCCCAGTTATAACGGGTCATTATAATATGTCACGAGAGCATCCTTGTCAGACGGAATCAAATTTCGGTTTCATCCGAATTATCATTTCCGGTGTCAGCATCACGACGTCGTTGTTGGTTTCACCGTCAACACCCACGAGTTACATCCCTAAGGGCTTTCATCCCACGCCAAACTGTCACACCATCAACAGTGTTTATCCAAACTCACTCACCCACGCAACCCTCGCCAATGGACGTTTGTGAACTTTGGTCAGTGTGACACTGGATTGATCTGCACGGTTAAATGACATGTCGCACGAGGAACCCATCCAAATGAAAGCAGCATTATTAATTTGGGCCAAGTGAGAAACCATTACTCCATTTACATCTCATTACAATCCAGATCAGGTAACATGTACGTCAGCAGATGTTGATCCCAATAATGTCGCACTCTCGTCAGAGATGCTTTCTGTGTTCTTGCCATATATTGCAATATTGCTCTCGGTGGTATTTAGAGGCGGTGGTTAAAGCGTTCGCTCGTCACGCCCGTGTTCCATTTACCACATGGATACAATGTTTGAAGTCCATTTCTGTTGTCTCTCCGCTGTGATATTGTACAAACTAAACCTATTGACTCACCATATATTACAGAAACAGCGAGAATGAGTGTCTTCGATTTCCATCATGGAAACGCCCGACCTATTCTATTTTCTATTGGAGGCGGTGGGGTAGCCTACTGGTTAAAGCGTTCGCTCGTCACGCCGAAGACCCGGGTTCATAGTGTGTAACATAATTTTAGGTGACCACCACCGCGATATTGCTGGAATATTGCTAAAAATCGGCGGCGTAAAACGAAACTCACTCACTTAATCTATTGGGGGATATCAAAAGGTTTGAGCCTTGCATATTTACACTTGACAAATAGAAATGGACAGGGCACCTTACGTATGTTAGTGTCCTAGCTACATAGATCCCGGTAGGATCACATAGCTGGATGCATTTCTTCGGTGGCAGTGATATACCCCCTAGTGAATTGTGAAATATGGACAAGGATGAATATAGAGCAGTAATAAAGTTTCTTGTGAAAAATGGACAAGGTTGAATATAGAGCAGTAATAAAGTTTCTTGTCCTGGAGGGCAACACGGCCAAGCAGACTGAAGAGCGACTCACTGCTGTTTACAAGGAGTCTTCCCCTTCTGCTGCAACCATCCAACGTTGAGTGAAAGAGTTTCAGCGAGGAAGAGAGAGCTTAGGTGATGACCCCCGACCAGGACGACCCTCAACCAGTACCACCCAAGCAAACATTGACACTGTGCATCAACTAGTGATGGGAAATCGTCGTATCACCCTGCACGAGTTAGAAGATGCAACCAGGCTCTCATATGGATAGAGATATTCCATGACAATCTCCACATGTCCAAGGTGTTTGCAAGAAGCTGACTCCTTACTATGCAGACCCAGAAGATTTTCACTTCAGAATTGTAACCTGTGATGAAACCTGGCTTCATCATTATGACCTTGAGAGCAAGCAGGAGTCAGTGGAATGGAAATATGTCACCTCTCCAAAGACAAAGAAGTTCAAATCGACCAGGTCCCCAAAGAAAGTTATGGCAACTATTTTGGGGACAGTAAAGGTGTTATCCACATCGACTACTTGCCTCGTGGTACGACAATGAATAGAGAGTACTATGCTAACCTTCTGAAGCAGGTACGCCAGTCCATTAAAGAGAAGCGGCGAGGGATTCTTCTTCACCAGGACAATGCGCCTGTCCACGCCAGTCGAGGTGCAACGGAAACTGCGCACGAGTGCGGGTACGAACTTTTACCTCACCCTCCCTGTTCACCGGTCTAGCCCCTAGCGACTTCCACCTCTTTCCTCGACTGAGAAAAAACATCCGGGGCCAGAAATTCCAGGATGATGATGAGCTTATCGCTGCTGTGGTTTTTTTTAGGGGACCAAGGTGTGGAGTTCTTCAGATCAGGAATCAGCAATTGGCAAACCAGATGGGAGAAGTGTGTGAAGTTGGAAGGGTACTATGTTGAATAATAAAGCAGTATGAATTAAAAAATCTTGCTTTTTTCAGGGCGAGGCTCAAACCTTTTTGATATCCCCTCGTATGTTCTATTAAATGCGGTGGGGGCACAGAAGCATTTCCCCATTCCCCGAATAACTGACTTGTTCACACAATGGTGGCCACATTTCTTGATGTCAATGACAGCAGGAAGGTATTTAGATGAAACATGTTGTATTTATGACATGGATTTAGCTTGAATGATAGTCCCGGTGTAACCGTTCTGAGACGTCCAGATTTAGGGTTGACAACCTGAACTGGAGTGAGTGGAGTGAATGAGTGAGTGAGTGAGTTAATATTGAAAGTCACAACGGCAATATTTCAGCCACATCGTGATGAGAACATTTAACACTGAAAGGGAGTATATGTATACATATATTATATACACCTGTCGACAAAGGACAGTAAAACAACTAGAACATCACAATTAGAATTACTAACGTGGAAGGTGGAAACTAATACCTCTATTTGGACTTACAAAATGTAAACATGCAATAGATCGCTAACAACAGAATAAAGATCACCATACAAGGGACCATGGGGACTTCGCTAACAACAGGATATAGATCACCATACAAGGGACCACGGGGACTTGGCTAACAACAGGATATAGATCACCATACAAGGGACCATGGGGACTTCGCTAACAACAGGATATAGATCACCATACAAGGGACCATGGGGACTTACGGTACCACTGCTACCTACATGGATCCTAGCTGGATTTACACCATCCCTTCAGCTTCCTATAGCCACAAATATATCACATGAATGCTACATTTAAAACTCCTGGTAAGTTAAATGTACTTCAGACGTCTTAGGGCTTACGAACCCTCTCAGGAGGACAATAAGTTTACAATGAATCACCCACCTTTGAGATTACAGCCACTGACAATCTCAGGTATTAGTCTACACTAACGATAATAACATAAAGTCTTAATATATATCATTTAACAAATCAAATTCTTTTAGAAACGCAATAGTTACATGATAGCTGACAATAATAAAAAGACCCTTCGTAGTTCGTAATTTAAAAATACTTATCATTTGTGATGGAATATTGAACACAGTCAAGCAAAACGTGCTTGACAGCGATTCTTTCATCACAAGGGATACAGAACGTAGGATCCTCACCTTTCAATAGGTATTCGTGTGTATCGACATCGTCGCATGATGTCCTCTTCTGGACTGACAACCCAAGTAGGTATAACCGATGTAAGGTTGTATTTTGCACGTAAATTATTTACATCTACTTTGGTGTGCCACTTCTTTCGCATCCGATCACGGATAAAAGATCCAATGGTACATTTAAAAATCAGTGTATGGTGTCACAGATTTGTTCAGTGCTGCCTTGGTAGCAAGATCGGCTATTGTGTTGCCAGAAATGCCAACGTGTTTGGGTAAGAAAAGTCGATGTCTTATTGGCCAGTAGCAAGATCATTACAGAGTTCAATTTAAAAAAGAATTAAAGGATTAAAGAACGCTTAGCGTTACCCAGCACCCACCACGGGGCTCACCACGAGTGTCTGCCCCCCTGTACTGGAATCGAACCAGGGCCTTTGGTGTGATGAGTGGATACTTTGGACATCTGCCTAAAGCAAAAGCACTTTAACCATACAGCGTTATTAGAAATGTCACTGTGCGCCAAAGCATTGGTGCATTCCGAACAAGGTTTATGTAATACGCGATACGCATTCCATTTGTTTCCTTTCCAGTTTCCATTTTTTTCCATTTCTATTAAAATCGGTTGCACCGATATTTCATATAACATATCTTCTTCGTTAAATACGAAAACGGACAGGGTTGTCTCTTGTAGTTTTGTTATACAAACCATCAAATATGAAGAGGTTTGGTGAGTGTGGCTGATGAATGTTTGTTTGACACCCAGTCTTCACTTATCCAGTAATATCTTCCAAAATAGAGGGTAGTGGGATAGCCTTGTGATTGAAGTGTTCGTACGTCACGCCGAAGACTCAGGTTCAATTCTAAACGAAGGTACAATGTGTGAAACCCATTTGTTGCAGGTAGCATAACTGTGATATTGCTGGAAGATGGATATAACCATGCTCACGTTCTAACTAAGACAGTTGGTGACTGAGCTGTGGTATAGGTGTACCAACCAACCAACCAACCAAACAAACAAACAATAATGGTTGCTTGTTACGTGGAAAATGTTGCAACTTTCGCGATGCGTATCGTATCGTGACCTCAGCATCGAGAAGCATATCGTATATTGACCTCAGTATCGGGATACGCATGGTATCGTGATCTCAGCATCAAGACACGTATCGTATCGTGACCGCATTATGGAAACACGCATTGTATCGTGACCCCAGCATCTAAATACATATCGTATCGTGACCTCAGTGTTGTGATACGCATCGTATCGTGACCTCAGTGTTGTGATACGCATCGTATCTTGACCTCAGTATTGTGATACGCATCGTATCGTGACCTCAGTATTGTGATACGCATCGTATCGTGACCTCAGTATTGTGATACGCATCGTATCGTGACCTCAGTATGGACTTACGTATCACATGGCGAGGCCCCTGTATCTTGACATCACTAAGCATTATATTACTCGCTGAAACTCGGAAGCGAGATACTGCGTCTTTAAAGGATACATAATTCCTTATTGCTGTCTGGATCCTGCAGCCTCATCTCCGTTGATCCCCTCATCCCGACGACGTAATAAATATCGATTTTTCGAACAACCGCGTAATTTGCTTCCGGTGACTGAATTTTACATCTCGTCTGATTGGCTGATTTTATTGCCTCATTTCAGGGGTCGATCGGTTTTATTATTCAGACAGAAATGTAATGAAACATCGAAAGCAAATGAAACGTGGTCGATAAAACAAGAGCGTTTTAATTGTCGCATACGACTCCAGCTTCTGATGTTTGCTGTTCGGGTTCCGATCATAAAAGACGGATGGAAAGGAAGAGATAGCATTAGATGGCAGATCGTGACCAGGTGTACATTTCTTTCTGGCCTTGATGGTGAATGTCTACTGACATATTTTATTTACATTTATGTCAGTAAAGCGCACCTAACGCGTGGAGATCCGGCCTAAAAATTGGCTTACAGCAATTCATGCTCTTCGTAAGCGGTGATTATTGGGATCGGATGGTCAAACTCGCTCACGTAATTGACACGTGCCCCATCGATGCTTATGATGTTGATCACTGAATTGTTTGGTTCTGACGTCATTATCTGCAGACCCTCGTCTCAGACACTGTAGTACTGCTGAGTGCAAGCTTAAGAACAGAGAAACACACATACATATTTGTGTTACAGAGAAACAGACAAAGTTTACCTGGTTCAAAACGAATGCGTGTGTATTTGTAGCTTATGCTAGCCTAGGCCTAAGCTATTGTTAAGGTCATGCCCCAGTTAAGCATGAACACTCCACACAGACACATAAATACTGACTCCGGCCGGACCATTTCTTGTTGTACCGATTAATATCCGGCGCTAGACAATGAGCAGGCGGATCAAACCCGCAACATTCCACTCTCCGGGCGGACGCTCTAACCACTACATCACGGAGGCGGTCCCCGCGGGTAAAGACAAATGTCTATTGTGAAAGGATCTGATGGACAGGTGACCTAAGTGGTACTTTCTCTGGTCCATATGCAGAAATTCACAACTATTTTCAACTGGAATATTTATGACTACGTAGCGAATAAAACGATCTTAAAGCGGCATGTATAGTTTGCAGTTTTTATGGCTTAAATAAACAGTGTGTTTTTATTTATTTATTTATTTATTTATTTATTTATTTATTTATTTATTTATTTATTTATTTATTTATTTATTTATTTATTTATTTATTTATTTATTTATTTATTTATTTATTTATTTATTTATTTATTTGTTTGTTTTTTTGTTTTTATGAATGTTCATGTTCTGGTTGACATGTACGTTGAGTCAACGTTTGTGTACATGGGACCCATGTAACTTCTTACAACCACAGGCGCTGGTTTGCACAAGACGTGAGTCAATAAATATTACCATATAACAAATACCAAGACATTTGCCCGCGTATATTTATTGCAGAATAAATTCACGAAAGTTCAGCTTTGGCAAGTGTGAAAACGTGTTTGTGTGGAACATGGGTGAGTGAGTGAGTTTAGTTTTACGCCGCACTCAGCAATACTCCAGCGTATATGGCGATGGTCTGTAAATAATCAAATCTGGGAGTGAAGGAGTTTAGTTTTACGCCGAACTCAGCAATATTCCAGTTATATGGCTTAAATAATCGAGTCTGGACCAGACATTCCAGTGATCAAATGTGGAACATTATAGCATAGACGAACAAATTTCAAATTCTCAAAACCTATCCCGGGGTAGAACAGACCTCCAGCAACCAATGCTTGCCATAAAAGGCGACTATGCTTGTCGTAAGAGGCGACTAACGGGATCGGGTGGTCAGGCTCACTGACTTGGTTGACACATGTCATCGGTTCCCATTTGTGTAGATCGATGTTCATGTTGTTGGTCACTGGATTGTCTGGTCCAGACAAGTTATTTACAGACCGCCGTCATATAGCTGACGGCTGATAGCTAAACTCACTCACTCACTCAAATTCTCAAATGACGAACAATAGGTTTGAACTAACTATTCTGGTTGAAAATATTTCAAAAGATGTTCATCAAGGACAAGTCTTAACACAGCCATTCGTCAAAATGATTATTATAATATATAATTGTTGTAACTCCTCACTGGTATTCGGAAACATTAGGATCGAAGGAGTTGTGTCCCTCTACGCAAACGTCTATGCAAGCGTCGGTAAAATATAACTGTCCCAAGAAAATGTAAACCTAAAAGCTGGAATTGAATTGTAGCGAATGAGTGTGGTTTTACGCCTCCTTTAGGAATATTCCACCAATGCCACGGCGGGAGGTCACTGGGAATGGGCTTCACACCTTGTATCCATGTGCGAATTCAACCCAGGTGTTCGGATTGACAAGCGAACACTTTATAAGAACTAGGCAACAGCACCGCCCTGTAAGCGACCTGGAGGAACACACACGCACGCACACACACACACACGCACACACACACACTCATACACGCACGCATGCGCACGCACCACGGAATGGGTTTGGATAGTAGACTAAGTTATAAATTGTGAAAGAGGAAGAGCGAGTGGCAGTTCAAGGCTTCCCAGGATAGTCAATAAAGGGACTAAAATACTTTCCATGAAATCGTGCTGTTTAAACGTTACATGAAACTACTGCTAATCTCTAACAGATGATGCACACGCACACACGCACACACGCACACACGCACACACGCACACACTGCACATCTAAAGAGTCGTTAAGAGGTAAAAGATCGTGTATGTATGCATACAAGAGGTTTGGCAAGCATAATTATCCTCATACAGTCTTTTATGTATTAATGACTTATGCGCCTGAAGAAAGCACATACTTCATTTCATGTCAATATTGTGAAACTTTATTTAAAACGTCCTGTATTTTATTGAAACTAAAATTGCCACGATCTCCAGTTCAACTCCGCTGTTTCCTGCATAGTTCACAAAGAGGATCCGGTTTTCCCGATGTAAGGTATTAATAGACCTGACGCACTTTATATAAGAGTAACTTGTGCGTGGCGACATTTATAGCAGGTAAATCAAGGAAGTGGGTGGGGCGGGGGTAGGGAAAACCGCCGTCTGTGTGTGTCAAGTGTACAAGTGCCCTATTTATCATACGGAACATTGTCTAGCCAGGGAAGAGCGCTTGTCAATTGCTCCACAGTTTAAAAGGCATGTAGATGATTTTGGCTTGAAATTGCGGAGGTAGCTGTTTTCGATGATTCGTGGCGTTTAACTTTTGAAATAATGATCCGATTGTGACCATTTATGGCTCGTTTTGTGGGGACATCATCTGTCTTTCGATCCGTTGGCCTCGACGGGGCAACATGTAACTTTGATCGAGGATGGGGTGGTTTCTTCGTTACATCCCTTTCCTTTTATATAGTGCTAGGGGAAGGTCTAGACACCTATATGTCTTTCAAACGCCGTTTCTAAGCGATACAAGTACATGTGAAGTAAAGCTCAGGCCATATTGGAGCATGAGTAATGATATACTGAAGATCTCTGTGTTGACAAATGTCTACAAGTCTACTGAAAAATTTGTGTTAGGGAAGACAATCAAGATCCTACTGACCCCTGTCTTTATATGTGATGCAACGAACCATGCGGTATCTGTTTATGCGTATGCGGTGTTCATTGCCAATAAGACCCGTTGACTGAAGCTTAGTTCTGTTGCATGGAGCTTAATTTGAAATATCAAAACCAGTTAGTAACCATTGTTCATGACAGAGCATTGAGGATCAGTCGGATCTTCTCCTCTGAAATTTCCATCTCTTTGACCTTGACACCTCTCATGCTGACCGATACTCTGTCGGGGTTGTACACCCCAAACATGGGCAGCAGGGGCTGTCTGAAGTCCACTCCGTCCAGTACTGCCATGACCTGGCTGGCCTCCACATCAATGAAAGCAATCTTGTACCTGGTATTATCGTAGGCAATGCCAACACGAAGAATGCCTGAAGCCACGGCATTATTGGGAATAGTCTCTGCAGGCAGACACAAGTGATGGCGTTTCTCCTTCCAAAAGATTCGACAGATTCGGTTATGGTTTGAGCAGTGGGACACTGCCATGCTGTACGAATGTGGTGCGTCTCCTATCGTGTGTCCCTTGTCCTTAACTTTCTCCCTGCACATTCCCATCTCCAAAATGAGATCATTCTTTGTCAAGACAGTTTTCAAACAGACCTTGGCTATCACCTCTAGGTAGCCAGGAACACCAGGAGAGGGCAGGATTGTTGTACCGCAGGTGCCCATGTACCTCTCTAGCCTCCCCTGACCCGGGAGCAGAGTGATAATCTTCCCGTCGTTCACCAGGTCACCGTTAGTGGTTATGCGGGCTTTGTGGATATTCAGCTTGTCTTTGCTGAACTCAATGTGGATGCCTGAAAAATAAAGTTTGGCAGCTAGTCAGAGCATTAATACAAAAGATGAAATGACGAATGGTGCTTGTCAAAACATACTTGTGCTTGTCACGTTTTCTTGAAATGAAAAAAATAAAGAAAACATATAAAAACGTACAATAATAAAAACTTTCCAAACACAACGCACCTATTTGAACTAGGATATTTAAAACATGTTGAATATTGCACGAATGAATGACTTACATTGAAGGATACATGTCTTTCTTAATTGCCTCGGCTCATGGATGAAGATTCCTGCGAAAACAAATAATTGTAATTATAGTTGTTAAAAAAGTAGATCGTAAAATGACACCTTATTTTCATGAAAACGCATTAGTTAGTATGTAGGACACATACCACAGTGTTCCAGTTTATCCTTGAGCAATGAAACAGCTTCACAGATGAGATCTTTTTCCTGAAAAGAATACAAAGTATTAACTTACAATGGAACATGCCCATTTACCGTTCATGCATTGATCAAGGAAGCCATCCCATTTTAAATTATATATTCACCCATCTGTCGTCCTGTGAAACCATCGCTCCTTCAAGAAATATTTGAATACATTGATTCAGATAGGTTTAATCTGGTTACTACTTGCTTCTGGTTACAACAAAATAGGGGAAGGAACAGGTTATGATAAGAGAGTTTGCGAAAACAGAAACAAATTTCTATGTACTTACTTCTTTGGTTTTTGTTTCTTGCTTTCTGCATTCGTCGGTAAGGGTTTCAAGTTTCTGTTGAAGAGCATCATTTTGTTTTTGAAGATCTAGACAAATCAAAAATATTCCTTCATTCCCAGAAGCACAATTCAGTTCACCAAGCGAAAAATATGTAGTGATTATAGTTACATTGTATCGCATACTGTAGCTATAAAGACAATGCTATGGTCTGGGAACAATGAAAAGCATTTCTCTATGTAGAAATGATGAAATTGCGCAAGGATTCAAATATGCAACATATGTCATATTTGGCACTTCACTTTCTTAGTAAAGTACAAATTCTAGTATGTTTTGGTTGAGTCCCATCCGGGTTTCGAGCCTGCACCCTCAGATTCAAATTTGGTGGAGTGGTCCTCTGCATAGCGATCATGTCACAATCATTAGAATATGACCGATGTTGGGCTCTGAGACTCCTTGGATGCGTGACCGTGTGTGACAACTTTGACTCCTGAGATTTCCTAGGACTTCAGTCCTGTCCCACAACGGATTACATATGATGCTTGTGGTCTACCCCAGACAAGCGAGTTTGTTCAACAAGCAGAAAATGGGTACCCACTGAAATAGGTCGTTAGATTACAGACCTTCTCGCGCCTCAGCTTGGGTTATCCGGGTTAATACGGATCAGATAGTGCGTTTTGAGCAGGATATATTACATTCTCATTAAGATTATGACCTTAAACACGTATCATTGCACAACTGCACAACTTATATCCATGTGGTTTTGTACCACTAAAGAAGTTCAAATTTGATCTCACCTTCAAGTGTTGGAAGGTCATCTTGCTGACGGGCATGTCTCCCTGTACACTTTATGCCTCCGAATCTGCGTATCAGGTTCAGTAGTGCCGCGTTCCCTTGAGGAGAAAACACAATGTCTTTAGTCAGTGCTGTACATTTCGGCAGTAATCGCTTCCGATCTTCTTCAGCATTTTTGGCAATCATTGGCGCAAGAGCAATCAAATGCAACTCGCCAACGTTCAAGCATCGCTGGGCGTAATCCAAAGTCATCAAGTATGCAGCTTCAGTTTCCTGTAAAGACTTCATATCCTGAACAATGTCGTCTTGCAGCCTTTTTGTTTCTCGGATCATGCTCTCTCTAAGATATTCGAACCGCTCCTTTAAGACTTGCACAAAGTTTTCATAAAGGTTAGCCATGTGTTGAACCTTCTTCTTCTTGTTAGACTTGAGAGCATGAATCCGGTCACATCTTTCTTTCAGACATGCCTGAACGTTTTCTAGTGATTTCCTGTGATCTTCGATCACCTTGGAAAGGAGTGACTTTTGTTGTTCGTATTCTTCCTCAATGGTGCTGACGTCGTGCCTAGCATGCAGATTTGCAAAGCAAGTGCCACATATTTTCTTGTGGCACTGGTGGTCAATATAGATCGCATGTTGACTAGAATGGTGATCACACATTGGCTTCGTGTAATGGTCGCCATTTTCATTATCAGATCTGTTAATGTAATGCACGTCATGGGATGCACTGGGATTGATCGAATTATGAAGCTCCATACAGGCTTGGCACAGGCTGATTTTGCATTCCTCGCATGTCGACACGACTGCATTTGTACATGGGATCGTACGGTATGCACAACGGATATTCGTATCACGGGTATGTTCGTGGCGCCGAACATAATCAACTTGTGTAACGTCTTTGCGCGCAACCTCACGACCGCAGAAACAGGTAAGGTTTTCCTCTGTATGTTGCTGAAGGCAGGTTTCACACACGGAATGAAGACAGGGGAGAACAAGGCCTCGTTTAGGATCACATGCTTCAGAGGTCATTAGGGCACATTTCATTGTATCAAAAGGACCTGCAGAAAAGTACAAAACTGTCTATAATGTTTATATATGTGTATATAACAAACATACACTACTTCACGCACATTGTTAACTCAGCACTTGGTATCGCAAAGGATACGGTAGGGATTCCAGTTACCAATATTTACTTTAACGTAAAACGATTTCTTTCCATCATTCACCTTTTCATAATTAAATGATTAGTTTAAATAATTACTGTATTTTAACTTCATTTTATGATAACAACATGTATCCATTTGCAGCTGACAATTAATCGAATAGTGTTAATACTTCAAATTATTTCTTTACATCGACTCTTTATGCATTGTGTTCTACATGTCTTTCTTCTAACATACCAGTTTGTATGTTACATAGGACAACCAGTAAAATGAAACACATTAATATGGTTCGTAATGGTTCTTTTGAAATTATTCTGAATATCATCGTCTTGCTGATAGGGCCAGTCCTTCAAAAGTCTGTATTGCTACTTGATACCATATGCTTACCGGGAACACTTGACTGTTTCTGTTCTTCCTCCTCAAATTCGATTCTTGGAAGTGCTACCGACTTTGACTGCAAATCTTTATTTTCCTTGAAATACATTCATAAGTATGTGATATTTAGAACGTTATTGTAATGCCATTGATAAAAAATACGCTCGAGTATTTACACGTTTCATACGTATATGCCCACAAACGTTTGAAGAGCACTTTCACGATTTAAATGTTTCGGGAATTAAAGCCATACAAATCACTAAATACATTAAAGGTCACATGCAACGCAAAAGACAACTTTGCAGATTCTGATACCTTTCGGTGTGGACAAATCATCAAAAATGCAAATTCAACTTATAAAGTTGATATTAAAAAATAAAGCTATGAGAAAAAAAGCTCGCGAAATCGCAGCTCAAACGATTCACTAAATAGGCCCCAGCGCAGGGAGAAGAAGTGGTTTCACCACCTGTACTGCGCTGCGCAGTGATTAAGTGATTAGCGGCTCGAACCGGGAAGGCGACTCGTGCAAACACAAAATTCTTGTGATTACAAGCTTTTGGCTGCAGTAATGAATAAGCACCGGTCCCATTCATGCAGATTTGCAAACCAAATTTTCTAGACAGTGTAGCATTAGAAATACATTGTACTAATTTCATTGCTAAAAATTGGTCAGCTTGGAAACTGAAATGTTTTAATACAAGTACATGTCTGTGGAAACGGAAAAATATGTTGATTGTGTCAAACTGTCGCTGTCACTGACAAAATTCAATGTCTGTTTTACTGACATAGTGATAATTGTACACACGGCGTTATCATATCCGTGGGTTGCAAAGGAACTGCATCCATTTCCCCAGATGTGTGGACAGGACGGAAACCGGTGCAAACTCAGATTTTCAGTTTCATGTTCTGGCTTGTACATGGACGAACGACAGTTTGCAAGCCACGCAGTAGTTCACCATATTTGTTGATTGGATCGAACACAAATGCATGTATTTACAAAACCCAACACCTGCATACACGTTATCTATGAATAACAACTTCATCAACTGTTTATGATGCGACGCTTCGGTATGGATTCTTATATCGTTATAACTCTTGCTTGACAACGGTATATGAATCTATGCCAAAACGTTGAATCATCAACAACAAAAGAAGTTGTTATTCATAAATAAATCTTAATCTTACTTTCCCATTACTCACCATACTTTTGAAATACCAGTCAAACAGGCCGTCACTACGTATACACATTGAGCCTTCTGCGTATTGGCAAATAAACAAGCCGATGAAAAGTCTTCGTTACACTTAAAACAGGTCTCCCGGGTGCTTCGTTTCGAGGGGAGTAAACACAAGTACAAAATATTGCACTTTTGATTCCCGACTGTACGCGTATAATTTTTTTTTTACGAAGTCGGCTATGTGTATTATATGTTATGAATAAGTGATAATTGTGTTTTGATTACGGTTGTTATTCTTTGGTTGCATATGAACTTCAGAAGGTGTGTCTCCACAATGAGAATTCATCATACTTTACAATGCATTTCAAAAGACGTAAACGTACAGAAGTTCATCTTACAAAATATATTGAACAGATCAAGTATATGTCCTTACTTTCTCCAGTTCCTTGATGCGTTGACTGAGGATGTCGTTCTTTGTAACCTTGTCTTTCAAATCCTTCAGGGCTACACATGGAACATTGAATAGGTCTCAGTGCAAATGTGCATTAATTAAACCTGTATGCATCGATCATACCATCCTGACATTTGCTCTAGGTGGCTTCATCAATATCAAGCTTACGACAAACTGCCTAATCATAAATAATGATGTGCTTTGAAATAAAGTCAGCTAAATCAAAGACCATAACAATACCCTTTATTTTCCCTTGCCTTTCTTCGTCGAGTTCTCTACCAATCTTCCTTCTTTCGTCATTGACAATAGTTTCACGTTCCTGTTTCAACCACTGTAGTTCCTGAAGAACAACAAAGTGGGAAAGAGAATAATAACTGGGCTTAATGTCGTTTTATCAGTAATTCAGGTATCTCACGTCTTGGCAGCTTAACGCCGGTTTAAATCATACCTGTTGCAAACGACGAATAGTTTCTTCTTTAGCGCCGAGTTCTCTTACCAGTGTGGTTTCAGGAATGTAGACTAAGTCATGAGATCCTGAAGGGAATAATCAAATATTCCATTGATGGTCAAAGGATTTTGACTGTATGATTACTGTTAGCATGATGTAACATGAGCAGAAAGGTGTACATATGGTGCACGAATGGTGCTTGGGACAAACCGATACTAATGCTACAACAATTCTTTGCATTTATGACGTGATTGCACAAAATAAAAATGATAATACATGTATTGCTTTGGCAAAATATAGATTCATAAATAAAAGAATCTGAACACTCAAAACGGATGTACGCAGGCACGATCACTGCTGGTGATGTGAAGGGGATTATACAATATCTATCATGAATGACATATAAAAATATAGACACATTATAGTTAATATCCTAATTCTTATGACGTAAAAGTAAACCATTTTAACAATATGTTTACACATTTGAAGCTCTATATTTAACAATTACTCAATGCCTTGTACTGGAACTACACGTCTACACAAGATGTCGGTGTCAGTGCCATACCAACAATGACTGGAACACGCAAATAAATAAATAAATAAATAAAGAAATAAAGAAACAAACAAACAAACAAACAAACAAACAAACAAACAAACAAATAAATAAATTCTATACCTTCCCCACGTGCAGTGTTATCCAAAGCCTGCTTGACATGGCGTTGGTCCCTGTCCAGTACTTTGCAGAACTCTCTGTATCCACGTTCCCCTTTACACATCAGCAGCCTTATCAACTCCCTGATGCGATCTGACTTGACATTGTTGTCCCTGCACCTGTCGTACTCCGCCTGGCTGAGAACATCCTCAGACAGCAGGTAATCCAGTACTTCATCTGGCTGCAGCTGTTGTATCAGCAGAGGCAGGTTCTTATTCAAGATCCTTGATGGATCCATGTGTAGGAGCTTAGGTTTTGGAATGAAGCAACATCTTGACTTTAACCCTGAAATGTTATGGTGCGGGTTAATTTACTTAGAAACTGAGCACATGTCTATGAATCTTTTATGAACTTTCACGTATTTCTAGAACTTATGAGAATATCTATACGGATCTTTTATGAACTTGCATCTGGTGTGAGAAACTAATGAAAATATCTGTATGAATCTTCTTTTTATTATTTCAGTGAACATCTGTGAGATTCTTTTATGAACTTTTCACTTAGTGTGAGAATTAGTGAGAATATCCTTATGAATCATTTATGATCTTTCGCGTGGCGTGAGAACCTAATGAGAATATGATTACGCGATGCCATTTAGAAAGTGGTCAAATGCAACATATGTCATATTTGGGATTTCACTTTCTTAGTAAAGTACAAATTCTAGTACTTCTCTTTTTTTTTCTTTCCGTTGAATCCCATCCGGGATTCGAACCCGCACCCTCAGAGTCAGGCACCTAATCGCCAGCACACAAAGTCAGCCGCCTAGCCCGCTCAGCAACCGGGACTTCCACAAAAATGAAAGTCGGACAACTGGTAGTCTAGACTGCGTACTTTGTGTACCCCTCTGATAAGTGTAAATTGGCACGGCTCCCACGGCCGAAAGCTATGATTACGCGATGCCATTTAGAAAGTGGTCAAATGCAACATATGTCATATTTGGGATTTCACTTTCTTAGTAAAGTACAAATTCTAGTACTTTTTTTTTTTAAGTAAGAACTTTTAAGTGTCAAATTGTGTGAGCATGTGAATTTGGAATATTCTTTGCTCTTTGGGAGATGATATGTGTGAAAGATAATTCTCATTATAACTTTGCCATGATAACGAAGTTACTCGTATCCAGGTATATTCTCTCACATAATGTTAATCGGGTGAAAACTAGGAACTCGTTAAACTCGTTAAACTCGTTTAACAGCAGGGCAGGAGGAGAGAGCAATCGGTATGTTACAGATGGAACAGACACAGAAGCATGTGTCTAGGACCATGGGACGCTGCAAACCCTCCATTGGAAGACTTGTCACACGTCTTCGACAGACTGGCAGTACTGCAGAGTGGCTGACTGCAGGACACTACCCTAAAAAGAAGACCGGTCTTTTCGGTTGTGTCACTTGACGAACCGATAAGTCACTGTGATGTCATCAAGCGCCAACAGCATTGGACATCCAGTCAGCAGACAAAGTGTGACCAGACTACTACGCATTCATGGTCTCTGTGTCGATCGACCTTTCAAGGGCATGACGTTGACGTGCCAACACCGACGTGCCAGATTGAGATGAACCAAGACCGTGCTACACTGGCCGCGGCGACACTGGCAAAGAGTGAACTTAAAAGGCAAAAGCAAGGTCCAGCTCTAAAATATCTGTAACCAGTTGAGCACCTTTGGATATAGCTAGGTCGTCGTATTCGGAAACACCAAAATCAGCTTTGGCAGCTCCCCCGTAAAAGGAATGGCCAGAAAGTTATGAAAGCTCTCAGTCATTCATGTAATATCAGATCACGAGATTCAGTCATTCATGTAATATTAGATCACGAGATTTAGTTATTCATGTAATATTAGATCACGAAATGCGTCGGTTTTCTTCTTGTTATCCACTAAATACCATTGCTGAATGATTGTTTGTTTTACAATAAAAGATTTAATGTTACCATAGTTTGCTTAAGTTTCGTTTTGGACCGGAAAGATATTTGGTGGCGTTTCTTTTGGACGCATGTTTATATTCCAGCTGGCCTGCACTTAACATGATTACAGTTTTGTCACAAACAATGTCACCGTTAGACGAGTTGTCTGCTAGGAAAGGATAATGCTGCCACGTTTGTAGCACAATTGTTTTGTTTTCTGAGGAAGTTCTCGTTGCTTCGATTATATTTTCGTTGAATATTTTCTCGTTGCCTGGATGATTTTTCCCATTGCTGCAACTATTTCCTCATTGCATCAAATATTTTCTCGTTTCGAATATTTTCTCAATATTTTAGCTATATTTTCGATGGTTCGTTTGCATTGCTCGAGTGTATACTCGTTGCTTCACGTTTCTGTGAAAAAAACAACTTCAAGACATTTCAATTAATTTCTGTTTATTTGAAGCAGCGTGAAATTTATCGAAATAATGAGAAAATATTTGAAATCACCGGATTGTTTGGTCCATACGCCATTACGTTTGGATCGCCGTTGCATATCGGGAAGATAACCGAGTGCAGCGTTAAACAACGTGTAAACAAACATGTTTACAAAGTCACAAACAATTGCTCTGCATTTACTCACGAAAGTGAAAGTAGAGGACCTTTCTACAGGAATGGTGGAGTAATCCGTCCGCGTTGACGTCAACGATAGTTTTGTGGGCAACATGTAAATGTTAAAGTGTTTTGTCGGTATCCGTGTGAGTTCCATTATTCCAATGTGATTTGTTTATGTCATAAAATATCACACATAAATTGTATTTAACTAACTGTTCCTTTCCACCTGTTTTGCAATACCTATTTGTTGCAACTAAAACTGTTTTTAGCTGACATGTGGCTCTCTTCATGCATACATACGTTAATCTGGGATAGTTTAAATTATATACTCGTTATGGACCGTATTCGGTGAAACAGACAAAACATAGATGCGCACGCATACGCGCAGAGATCTTCATCGTTTCTTTGGTGTTGAACCGTTTTGGTGTGAATGAGTGAGTTTAGTTTTACGCTCTTTTAAGAAGTATTCCAGTCTGATCCGGGCATTCGACGTGACCAGTGAACGCTTTAACTACTAGGCTACCCCATCGCTCGCCGTTGAGTGGACGGTTTAAGTCTATTATCTTGAATGCGATTGCCCGTGCGATCATGGCAATGACTCCTGAGCTCACAGCTGTGACAGCATTTTCGAAACTGAACATTTTCGCAATTCTGAAATTTTATACATTCGCTCATTCCCGCATTCTCGAAACTGAACATTCTTTCGCATTCTCTGATTTGTGAAACTGTATATTCACACGATGATTTTGGATGGAACTCTCCTCGTGAGGAACACAGGACATAATGATACTTCTACTGGATTTATTATCAGCAAGAATCCACAAAACTAAGCAAATTCAAAAGCATTTTTTTAGAGCGTGATCACAATAACTGCTTGGTGAGACAGAAAAATATCTCAAAAGAATGCTAAAATGATTCAAAACGCAAGAAAATTATTGAAGATAGTCTAATATTTCAATAAAAAGTTGAACTTTAAGTTTATAGAAGTAATTTATGCTACATCAACGGGATGCTTAAATATCCACGTTAACACAACTGTCACTCACCAGGGAGAAAGGTGTATATGTAGATGACTTATACGCCTCTTGTCTGTTACTGATACTCGATTGTAGTTCACTGAAGCAGTGACGGGAATTCCCACACTCTGTTCCAGCCTGTGCGTTATCATGTGAACGCGACCACGTTCAAACCGGGAAGTAGTGCTCGTCAACACAAGCGGATGTGGCGTTCATACAACATGGACGACCTTTGCATTCACTGAACGGCTATTGTTTGTGAACAAATACTCTCAGTTTGTTTTATGCTTTACCCAGCTGATGGGTATATATTTGTCACAATACTAACAACATTCAAGTTATGTAGCATCTATGCCTTTCGTCAAATTTCTGTGTGAGAACGTTAACATTGAAGTTACCTTACCACTTTTTCTGCTCGCTTCACTGCATTTCATAAAGCTGAACTTACAGTGTGTGAGTTTAGTTTTACGCCGCACTCAGCAATATTCCAGATCAATGACGGCGGTCTACAAATAATCGAGCCTAGACCAGATAATCCAGTCATCAACAGCATGGGGAATTGGCACCGATGACATGTGACATGTTAGCGAGCAAGACTACCCGATGCCGTTTGTTGCCTCTCTCGACAAGCATAGTCGCCATGACCTACTGAAGGCCTATTCTATCGAGGACCTTCACGGGGCTACAATGTCTGTGTGTGTGTGTGTGTGTGTGTGTGTGTGTGTGTGTGTGTGTGTGTGTGTTTGTTTTATTTTGTTTTGTCTGTATTTTTTTTTGTTTTCTTTTCATTGGTGTGAGTGTGTGTGTGTGTGTGTGTGTGTGTTAAATGCATCGCAGCTCCAAGAGCTGGTTCTATTCCCCACACAGGTACAATTTGGTAGTATATTTCTGGTATCCTCCGCCTTGGTAGTCCTTGACTATTAGTAAAAACGTCGTAAAACCACTCTCACTTACTCAATAAGGACGAGACCATCGAATATTTAAATGAAATTAAATATTACAAATAAAACACGCGTTCTTTCCTCGAGGCGATCCAGTTGGGATTCCCCATCAAATAACCCGTGAATAACCGGATTGCAATAATTATTGGTCTTAGCAAACCACGCTTATCGGGAAAGGCGACAAAGGGGAGCGAGTCGTCGTTGAAACACGTCATCGTATCGCTGTTCCGTAGATCGGAACGTATACTAGATGGGAGAGATAAAGATGGATGCTGATGCCGTGGTCCCTGATATTTGCCTCGGTCTAAATACATAGCAACTGTACGGTTTTGCGCCACTTTTCCAGCCATACTCCAGCGAGTTACACCAGAAATGGGTTGTATACATTATACCCGCGTGGGTACTCGACCAGGGCTATTTGATTTGACGAAGAAACTAGGATGTGATTATGACGACTGATAAGTTGAAGCCACACTCTCTTCTGTTTGATTCAACCACGTGGCCATGTTTTGTGTGAATATGTCATTATCACAGTTCCAACAAGGGTACACGCACTCAGAAATACAATGACTGTATGTGTGATGGGGTGCGTGCGCGTGGAGGGACTATAGACTACAATGGGAGCTGTCTAAGCCGGCACGCATCGGTACTGAAGAAATTGTCCAGTTCAGACAATGTACCGGATTGGAGAGCTGATGATAAATGTACAAGCCACAAAAGGGAGTGAGATTTTATACCGGTGTTGACAACGTGCCGGTATGGACACATGCCGGTTTTGACAGCTTCCACTGTATACTTGTATTGCAAATGTGTTCATGGTTGTTTCAGGTGACATGATTGTGTGCTTGTCAGTCCGTCAAGCTATATTATCGAGGTTGGATCACTCGACCCAGTGACTTTTCATGGGTATCGGCCACTCTGTTGAAGAACATTAATAAGGGAGACGGTTTGGATCAATTTGGGATACATGCATTCGTCACGGCAAAGCCGGAGGTTGATAAAATACCACAGATCACTGACACCCAAAACTGAGTACACATTACATTTCTCTTTCTGAGCAATAGCGATGACGAAACCAAACAATCTAGTGACTGATATCATAATTGTACTCACATCAGACATTACACTTATAGATACGTCAAGCATATGTCCTCTGAAAGAATTGGAACTGATACAACTGTTGTTTTAGTATGACTTCGTATGTTTCCTGCTGACATGATCTAACATGGGCCAGTGCCATATAGGCTAGATAGACACCTAGCCTGGTATCATGTAGGTCAGTGATACAGATAGACACCTAGCCTGGTATCATGTAGGTCAGTGATACAGATAGACACCTAGCCTAGTATCATGTAGGTCAGTCATACACATAGACATCAATCATGATATTATGTAGGTCACTGATGCACATAAACAAATGGCATGATATTGTGTAGGCCAGTGATACATAACGACAGCTAGCATGATAATTTGCAGGTCAGTGATACAAATAGACACCTAGCATCGTATCATGTAAGTAAAAAATACAGAAAGATACCTAGCATAAAATCTGTTGGTCAGAGATACAAATAAACACCTAGCTTGACATTATATAGGTCAGTGATAGAAATTGACACCCAGCATACAAATGGACACGTAGCATGATATTTTGTATCTCAATGATACAGATAGATCGCTAGCGTGATATTTTGTAGGTCAGCGATACCGATAGACACCTAGCGTAATGTTTTGTAGGTTAGTGATACAGATAGATGCCGAGCATGATATTTTGTTGGTCAGTGATAAAGACAGACAACTAACTTGATCACCCGGTGTAGGTCAGTGATGCATTTGGACAGCTAGTATGACATTATGTAGGTCATTGATACACACAGGCACCTAAGGAAACGTTACATGGGTTACTGATACATATATACAGCTAGCAGTTTCTTATCCATCCAACATCCAACATATTTTAATCAGACTACTGACACATATCAATACCCAACGTGCAGTGATCAAGACTACTGATATACACAGACAGACAGCATGTAGTAATCAAGACTATTGATATACACAAACTCTGAAAATGCCTTAATCTAGGCTACCTACACTCACAGACATCAACCATGTGATAATTTAGACTACTGGCACACATCGACACCAAATATGTGATAACCTAGGCTACTGATACACATAGACACCAGCCATGTGATAATCTAGACAAGTGATACACATAAACACCACATTTGTGAAAACCTAGGCTACTGATACACACAGACACCAAATACGTGATAACCTAGGCTACTGATACACATAAACACCAAATATGTGATAACCTAGGCTACTGATACACATAGACACTAACCATGTGATAATCTAGACTACTGGTACACATCGACACCAAATATGTGATAACCTAGGCTATTGATACCCATAGACACCAGCCATGAGATAAACTAGACTACTGACACACATAAATCCCAAATATGTGATAATCTAGACAACTGATACTCATAGAGTGAGTGAGTGAGTGAGTTAATATTTAACGTCACATCGGCAATATCTCAGCCATATCGTGACGAGAACATTTAATACTGAAATGAAATATATACCTATTATAAAACCTATTATAAAACAACTAGAATATCACAGGATGGGAATATAAAACTAGTAACTATACCTAAAACAATTTATCTATAGAGGACAATACAAGATAAAAATGGGCTATAGATTGCTAACAACTGAAGGTAGATCACCATACTAGGGACCATGGGGACTTACAGTACTTTTGCTACCTGCATGGACCCTAGCTGGATTTACATCATGCCCTAATCCGTCAGCAGTGTGGGAAATCTGGCAATGCAAATAAAAAGACACTGCTACGATTAGAAACGTGGAAAGTTTGAATTTACCTTGAATGTTTGTGGACTTACGTACCCTCTCACGAGGACAATAGTTTTACAGTACTTCAACCCCCTTTGAGGATACAGCCACTAACAAGCACAGTTACGAATTTAAACTTCCATTAATAAAATATTTAACTATTTACAATTCAGTCAATAAATCTAATTCTTTTAAAAATGCAATGATTAAATGAGAGCTTGTGTTATTAAAAAGATCCTTCAGAGTTCGTGAATTAAAATACTGATCCCTTGTGATGGAATACTCAACACAGTCAAGCAGGATATGCTTGACTGTGATTCTTCCATCACAAGGAATACAAAACGGAGGATCCTCACCTTTAAGCAAATATGTATGTGTATATCTTGTGTGGTTAATACGACATCGTCGCATGATCACCTCCTCAAATCTGGACTGACAACCCAAGTATGTGTATCCAATATACGGTTATATTTCATGTAATTTATTGATACCTACTTGAGTGTACCACTTCTTCTGCATCTGATCACAGATATATGTTCTAATGCTTGCTTTGTAATCTGAGTATGGAAGAAGAAGTGGTGTCACAGATTTGTTGAGTGCTGCCTTGGCAGCAAGATCGGCCATCACATTCCCAGAAATACCTACGTGGCTGGGTTACCAACAAAAGACGATGTCGTATTGGCCATTAGCAAGAGTATTATACAGTTCAATAATTTCAATTAAAAGTGGATGTTTACAAGAAATACTTTTAATAGCCTGAAGGCAGGAAAGAGAGTCGGAATATATTATATACTGTTTACGTTTCGGGTGTCTTTGAATATATTTAAGAGCTGTTAATATGGAGTTAGCTTCAGCTGTAAACATAGAACTATTATCTGATAATCTAGAAGGTATTGTTCTGGATCCAATGACAGTAGCACAAGCAACTGCACCACCGTCCTTGGACCCATCTGTAAATAAGGATTTTTAATTGTTATATGTATGTTTCAATTGATTATATTCTTGTTTATACTGTAATTCATTCGTTTCTGATTTTTTAAATGTACTGGTCAACCTGTTAGGTCAACCTGTTAGGTCAACCTGTGGCCTAACCAACTGCCAAGGGGGAGAGGAAAGAAGACGGAAGGGAGCTATATTGTCCAACTCAATACCACCAGCAGCAGCAATAAACGGCCTTATTCTGAGCTCAAGAGGTGGAATAAGAGAAGACTTTTTGCTAAACGATCCTCATAAAGAGGAGTGAAGACACAGTTATATGCTGGGTTAGATTCGTTAGAGTATAGTTTTGTGATACATTGTAAAGATACTTTGATACGACGTTGTGCAAGAGATGGTTCATCGGCCTCAACGTAAAGACTGTCAATAGGTGAAGTTCTGAAAGACCCAAGACAAAGTCTTAAACCTTGGTGGTGGACAGAATAAAGAAGTTTAAGGTTGCTTTTGCAGGCTCCACTATATACGATGGAGCCATAATCAAGTTTCGAACGAACGAGTGATCGATAGAGATGGAGAAGGGTCAACAAGTCAAGAGCTTTCAGGTATTTAGTTTTATGTGACTTAATATGCGGTAAAAACGTTAAGTGTGAGTCAAAAATGAGACCCAATAACTTAGCTTCCTTTACAGCTTTAATTGTTGTGCCATCTAGAGATAGTTCAGGGTCTTTATGTGGTTAATATGTACGACAAAAATGTATGCAATTAGTTTTCGATTTAGAAAATTTATAGCCGTTTTCAAGACACCATTTTTTAATCTTGTTTAAACACAACTGTAGTTGCCGTTCAATGGTATGCATATTTTTACCACGACAAGAAATATTAACATCATTGACAAATAACGATCCATCAATTGAACCGTTTAAAACTTTTGATAAAGCGTTAAATCTTTTTACTAAAAAGTGTGACTGACAAAATAGATCAGACAGGGTAGAACCCACTCGGACTTGAAATTGTTTGTTATTTAAAAAATCGCCTATGAATTCAGGCAAACGACCTTGCAAACCGAAATCCTGTAAATCTTTCAGAATGCCATACTTCCAGGTTGTGTCATATGCCTTCGCAAGATAAAAAAAGATAGACCCAGCATGTTGTTTATTAATCAGCGCATTTTTAAGAAATGATTCTAAACGCACTAAGTGATCGACTGTACTTCTGTTTTTTCGGAAACCACATTGTATATCTGTGATAAGGTCATTTGTTTCCAAGTACCAAACAAGTCGATTATTTATCATGCGTTCCATGGTCTTGCAAACACAACTAGTTAATGAAATCGGACGATAATTGGATGGATCCGTATGATCACGTCCAGGTTTAGGTGTTGGTACTACTATAGCATCATGCTATGAAGAAGGAAATTTCCCGGAAGTCCAAATATCATCCAAAATTGATAAGAGCGTCTCTAAACAGGATTCTGGTAAGTGCTTCAGGAGTTGATAATGTATGTTATCAGCTCCAGTAGCAGTGTCATGAGCTTGATCAAGAGCAGTATGGAGTTCATGAATAGAAAAAGTTTCATTATGATCTTCCCCATTATCAGAATTGAAATTAATAGTTTTCTTTTCTTGTTGTTTTTGATATTGCTGAAATTTTGGTATATAATTAGAAGAAGAATGTTTAGCGAGAGTTTCGCCCAGTCTATTCGCAATATCTGATTTATCAATAAGTAATTGACCTCCATGTTTAAGATGATGGACAGTAGATTTAGTACGTTTAACTTTAATTTTCAAGACCATGTTCCATACCTTGGACATGGGTGTCCGAGAATTTATTTTGGATACATAATCTTGCCAAGATTGGCGTTTGTTCTGTTTAAAAGTACGCAGTGCTTTAGCATTTAAAATGTTAAATTTGTTAAAATTATGCACCATAGGATGCCGACGGAAATAATGTTCTGCTTTTTTGCCTTCCTAGCTTGTTTGCAGTCATCGTTGAACCATGGTTTTCTTGTGTGGAACTACAGAAGAATTTGCTATACACCCATCAGCTATGGAATTCAGTTCCTCAGAAAAGTATTGAATAGCATCAGGAACGTCAATAAAACGTTCAGGTTTAAGTTTTTCAGAACACAGTGTTTCATATAAAGCCCAGTTAGCCTTTTTAAAATTCCACCTTGATGATGGAGGCACATCAGATGGAGTTATAGATTTTAATATAGTAGGGAAGTGGTCACTTCCACAGAGGTCATTGTGGACTGGCCAATCAAACTCATTTATTAGAGAAGAACCTGCAAGAGACAGATCTAGCGAAGAGTGGGTGCCGGTTGCAGGGTGCAGATAAGTGCTTGAATCATCACTGTATACATATAAGTCATGATTGGAGATAAAATCTTCAAGTATTTGACCTTTTGAGTTAGTGTTTGTACCACCCCATTGAGATCACCCATTATGATACACGGCTTTGGGAGTTGATCATAGAGACCTTGCAGATCTGACTGTTGGAGTGCTGAGGAAGGCGGTATATACAAAGAGCATAGTGTAAAAGTAACGTGAAGAGTAAGTTTCACTGCAACGGCTTGGAGGTTAGTTTTAAGAGCTACAGAACTATGGATAACATCTTGTTTAACGAGGATTAAGATCCTCCAGTAGCTGTGTCACCCGGATAGGAACAATAATTGTATGCATCAAACTGACGTAAATTAAAAGTATCTGTCTGTTTTAGGTATGTTTCCTGTAAACAGAAAGCTGATGGTGCAAAGTCTTGGACTAATAGCTGTAGTTCATTAAAATTAGTCCTTAATCCTCTACAATTCCATTGTGTTAATTTTTGGAAGAAACTATGGTGGATTGATTGGGGATCTGCCCCGCACCTTTTTAGAGGGCGACAGGCTATGTGCCCGAGGATGGATGTTATCAGACACATCCATATCTTCTAGTGACCCACACTTATTAAATAATTTGATCCTGTCTGACCCTTTAGGAGCTCGATTTGGTCTTGAGGTGTCTCATCTTGATTTGATCTTTGTTTTACCTGTCTGTTTCTCATTTTTCCCTGGTTGTGATCCAAGTTGAGAAACGGGAGATTGTTGCTGAGAAAATTTCTGCTGATCAGGAAGTGAATCTGCATTCTGTGTTGATTGCTTAGGAGAAAGGTTTTTAGGAATGTCTGTGTTTATCCACGTCAAGTCTTTTTGACAGGCATGTGACAAGGTAATGACTTGAGAAGTATTTTCTTTGTTGGTCATTTCTGATGGTTTTCTGGCGATGGAGGCATAAATTTCACTAGTATCCCTTGACTGTATCAACTTTTTGGGTTCAGCGAAACTGACATTATTAGTGTATTTAATCCTGTTGATCTCCATCTGCTTTTTCCAAGTGGGGCAATCCTTAGAAAATGCTGAATGATTTCCATTGCAGTTGGCACATTTTTTGGAGCTACTTTCACAATCTTCTGTTACATGAGTATTCTCAGCACAGTGAGCACATGTAACAGACAATGTGCAAGTGTTCACACCATGTCCAAACTTCTGGCATTTGAAATTTCTCAGAGGATTGGGGATGTATGCATCAACATTAACGCTGTAGTAACCTGCCCTGATTGATTTGGGTGGATTTGGCGCAGGTAAAACAGGTATGTGTTAGTTAGAACACTTTCATTGTTTTTTCGAGTGGAAAATCTTTGACATACACCACACATTGATCCTTCATTTCCAATGCAATGTCAATCTCGGTCATATCTGCAAATAGACGTTCTCGGTCTCGTACAATACCTTTGCTGGTGTTCAGTGGTCTATGTGCAGACACCTTAACCGGAACTCCAACAAACGTTTCAATGGACAACAGGTTAGTTGCTTGCTGTTTTCTATTACATTCAAGTTATAAACATCCTGTAGGCAAGCGTTTCACATCTTTAATGTCTCCTGCTATTCCATGGATACCCTTAGATATCGCGAATGGATTCAGTTTTAAAGGAGTATTATCAAGAGTCTCAAGGATCAGAAAACGAGGCCAGTAATCAATAGATTTGGAGGGTCGCTGTTCATCGTCATCATTATCGAGTTTGCGTTTCGTTTTTTTGTTTGGGGTTTGGTATTCCATGGTAAGTTAGTATGAGTTCGTTATAAGAGCTCCCCACCCCCCACGGAGTATCACAAGGACAATGCTAAGAGCAGGCGGGTTTCCAGCCTGCAGCACCAAGGATACCCGGATGATATACTCAAGCAGAATAATCAACAAGTAATTATTCCACCAGACTGGCCCGTGAGCCACTGCCTTCTGGACATAGGACTCAAGGCAAGATACGAAATTTGAGTTATTCAATCTCAAAATAGACATGTCATCACAAAGGTATGGCAGCTGACAAAAGACAAAATGGTTTCTAAAAATTTATGCAGTAACATTTACGTGTACAGGGCTTAGCATGACCAGCCGATTGGTTGAACCGGGCCCATTCAACCTCCCGTCTAGGTGAAGTAAGGGTCGAAGGGGTGTGTTGAGCAAAGGGAACGCGGTCACAGGCCCCCAGTGCCCTCAACCCCCAGACTCCCGTCCTCCACCGACACAGGGCCGCAACCCACGGCAAACGGGTTGGTGGACCAAATATCCCCCGGGTCCACAACGGGGGTGCCGGCAAGCTCTTCGCGTTACCCTGCACCCACCACGAGGAGGTGGCTCGCCACGGGTGCCTGATACTCATAGACACCAACCATGTGGTAATATAGGCTACTGATACACACAGACACCCAACATGCCATAACCTGGGCCACTGATACACTTGGATACCTAACATATGTAATTTGTGACTATGAATAGTGATACTGTACAAGGATGGGAAAATGAATCCTGTTTACTGCGAAATGAAAGTTATTTACAGGGACATGTCTGGAAAAGTAGCGGATGTATTGATGATACTTAGTCACATGCCCAACACAATGGGAAGGATATATTTATCATAATGAATTACGTGAATATGTTGGTATAATCTAGTTCATTAAGCCATCGCCTTACTAGCGGACGTTAGTCAAGTTATCTCTGTCAAACACTTCCTTTGTGTGTGTGCGAGTGTGTGTGTGTGTGTGTGTGTTGGGGGGGGTGTCTGTGTGTCTTTAAGCGGAGCGGGGTTGGGGGTGGGGGATGGGGGAGGTTGGGGAGGAGGTGTGGGGAAGGGTGTGTGCAGTGGGGAGATGTTGACTCCCACGGTTTGATGCACCATTACAGATATCGTCAACCATGTAATGTATAAACAGATTTGTTTAACTGGAAACTTTATACATGTGTGTGTGTGCAGTATTCTACTTTCTACTTTTTTCACTTCACCATCCTTCCCTTGATATATCTGGTAAGTCAATCGCCCTCTCCTTGCATCAGTGCACCATCCACCCCTTGATATATCAGGTTAGTCAACCCTCTCTATACATCAGTTACCCTCCATCCCTTGATATATCTGGTTAGTCAACCCTTTCTATACATCAGTTACCCTCCACCCCTTGACACATCAGTTTAGTCAACCCTCTCTATACATCAGTTACCCTCCACCTACCATTTTACATTAAAAATACCCAATGTTTTACAGATATGTATATCTCTGCATATGCAGGTGAAACGATATCTCTGTGTTGGCGTTTTGCTGAACAATTACAAGCCGCACCAGCGAGGCGCCTCTCACTGGACACAGGTTCTTAGGGGTCGTTTACCCGGATCCTCCAGAACGTATGAACATGAGAGAATGTGACAGTTGTGTAACTGATACGCTTCGGAACATGTTTACAATGCGACTTGGTTTAGGTGGTATATACATAGTGACCTGTTATCTTGGACCGTACGGGCTTCTGACACTTCCCTGTCATAATTCAGGTTGTGGAAGTCATATTGATAACAAAGACGCCCATTCCCCTCCGTGTTGTTCACACATGTATACATAGGGGAAGGGCGTTCCGAAGAGACGAAGGGACATTTTCCTCATTTACACCGATGCACACTTTACCCAATGTAATCAACATTGTTAAAACGATATGCAATTTGATAGCGACTTGTATTGCTTTCTTATGAATCGCATATACAGGCCGAAATGGACACATATGAAATACTTCCCTTCATTCCCATATTTATAGGAACAGAGGCTACGGGGCAATGGCATCACAATGAGTGAAATATGAACTCCCTGCGTCCTTACAACCCCTTTTCTCGATAGACATCTGACTTCTACTGACATTCTATTCTAAACTGGACAATCGAGCTACCTCAAATCATGTTAACAATACCAATATGATTATGCCAAAAACGATTATCGGAACAAATCTACACCATCCAACGGAGTGAATAATTTATCGATTTTGAAGTTTGCGTTGTTGTCATAGAATTTAAAAGACAAGATCAAATGTCAGCATTATATGTCCGATACAATCTTGTTAGTTAAAACGAAATATCGTAGTGAAAAACAAAGAAAATCTGTAACACAAAACCTCATATTTATGCAGAAACTAAATAGAAGACAAACCGCATAGTACAAAGTTCGTGGTAAACCCATACCGCATAGCACAATATAAACATAATCATAATCATAATCGTAATCATAATCATAATCATATGATAGCAAAAAAATAATATCGTTAAACAGAAATCACATTATGAACCATAACCCCTCAGCAAATCACAAACCCCAGGGTAAAGCGTAAATCTCACATTAAACCATTTAAATGGCAAAACATAAACGTCAAAGAGATACAGTGAAACAACATGTGAAGCAGAAATTCCGTGATTAAACATGAACCCCTACCGCTACCAGAAACCGCATGACAAAATACAAAACCTCATGATGACATAGAAAATTCAGGAGATGATAGTAGGGTAACATCTAGTCGCTGAAAAGAACATATTTTTGGAGAAAAAATGCAAAAGATTACGTCAAGGAGTCTAGAATCTGTCTTTTGAAATCTGGACTTGCCATATCTTGGATATGTTTGTTTCTGGATCTATGACGGACTACTATAGATCAGTCGCAATGTGTGAATAAAACGATAAATAAACGTCATTGAAGCACAACAATGCTCTACGCATGACGATAATACCTTGCGCGCTGTAGGGATTCCTTCGCATTTTCCTTAAAGGATTTACTACGGTAATAACGTCGAGCCTTTCCACATTGTGGGTGTGTCCTTTCTGTGGATCAGATGTTAGAATGTAAGACGACATTGCAGAAACACTGTTGAAAGCAGCCTACAACCCAGATCACTCACCCAAGAAGGCGATACAATAAATAGCATACGCAAGAAAAAACCCCAAAATATCAATGTAAACAAAATATCAATGACCTTGGAGTCCCTCAGACACCAGAAGACATATATACTAAATTAAATACTCTTTCACCTGTCATAGTCTGTGATAGACGGACAACAAATGTCAGACTTTGTTGTGTCACCATAGGTACAAAAACATCTTGCACTGCCTTCATGCATATCGCGGAACACGACACAAATATGGACTGTTACACTTCCTTGTCAAATATAATGTCTACAGCTTTACGTACGAATCTGTCATTTACTCGATCTGACACCATTGTCTAGTGTAGTAGGTTATAAAATCAGCTTCTTAAAACATAGACTATAGTTACAATGACTGTCGTGTGAATTTAAGGTGTATCAATGCTCACCTTGATAAGTGCACCTCTTAGTCCTGACAGATATTTGTGGATATAAATAAACCAATGGAAACAGCGCATGCGTATAAGCAGGGCTTGTAAATTGTATGCTAATCGGTTTAATTAGATAAACGTTAATTAGCGTTTTTCTTTTCTGAAATTTGTCATTTTCCCATTACAAAAGACAAAAAAAGTGTTTATTTCTGGCCATTAACACATTCGTGTATATCTGGATAAGTACGTCGCAATTTCAATTCAAAGCAGGAAGTAAAAAGAGTGGCTGTAAATGTGACCTTATTTCAACTTGACGAAAATACTCTTCAGTAAATAGAGCAACAGGTACGCACGCACGCACGTAAGCATGAACGTATGTACGTATGTATGCATGTATGGATGTATGTATGTATATATGTATGTATGTAGGTATGTATGTAGGTATGTATGTATAGATGGATTGATGAGAGATAGAGTGAGAGAGAGCGGGGGGGAAGGCGGAGGGGGGGGGGGGGTGAAAGTGGTTAGGTAAATAAGCAGTGGAACAGTTGAGTTGTGAACCAGAAAACTGACCGCTCGCAATTTAACTTACGCGTCTTTCAGAACCTACTTGTACAGTGAGAGGCGATTCATATGCGGTAGACTATACACGACCTACATGCAGTATATCGCTGTGTCATGTTTGTGTAAGCCAGCTGTAATACTATTTCGACACTGCTTGTACTGCTAAAGGGGCGGTTGGGTAGTCTATTTGTTAAAGCGCTCGCTCTCCTAGCTGAAGATCCCGGTTCGATTCCCCACATGGGTATCATGTGTGAAGTTTGTTTTATAGTACAAAGATTATACAAGGTGTAGACAAAGAACACTTGCAGAGTTGGGCCATCTCAGTCTATCACATTTAATGCTTGATTACACACAAGCAAGTTTAGATTTGATATCAGTGTGGAAGCACAAACCTAGTATACATAAGGATACAAAGGTAAAGGTCACGAGCAGTCAAATTTAGGCCACCATGTTAGTGACCACAGGGATTAACAGTCTACTTCCTGAATGTGAGCGAACTTGGATGGAGTCGCCTAGTGGTAAAGCGCTCGCTCGTCACGCCGAAGACCTGGGTTCGATTCCCCACATGGGTACAATGTGTGAAACCCATTTTCTGGTGTCCCCCGCCGTGATATTGCTGGAATATCGCAAAAACGGCGTAAAAGTAAAACTCACTCACTCACTCAAATGATCACAAGACTATGATTCATCCTTGGCACATCCGTTCCTTCAACGAAGAGCATGGAAATCAAATAGTCTCTGTTCAGAACACCACAGAAGATGAGAAAAAATGGACTACAACTCAGATCAAGAATGACTATTACTGATTGCACTTTAAAATTTATCATCTAAGATATGTTTGGTTGAGAAATATCCCTGTAAGAAAGCCAGTAGAGATCTTTTTTTGTCAATTTATGCATAATGTGCAGTACATCACTTCTTCATGAAATCCAGGAGGGTGGGGTAGTCTAATGGTTAAAGCGTTCCATCATCCGGTTCGATTTCTGGTGTCTCCGACTGTTAAGCTGCTATAATATCAATGTAAATCTAAAATCACTCCCCCAGTTTAGAATAGTTCTTCATCAACCCTTGCTTGCCGCAAATGACATGAGTATGCGTTTCGTAAGAGGCGACTAACGGGATCGGGTGGTCAGGTTGTCAGCTTGGTTGACACATGTCATCAGTTTCGATACACATGCTGCTGGTCACTGGATTGTCTCGTCGAAACACGATTATTTATAGACCGCTGCCATATAGCTGTAATACGTATAATTGGAGTGTAGCGTAAAACTAAATTAAATTGATTGCTTATACGTTCCATAGCAACATTAGTCAGTCACTTCTCATTGGAATTGGACACGAAATACTGCTTCGTTAATCGTGTACATACTATCATTTGCGCAAACAAATATCATATCGACTGTCGACTGCAACGATTATCATGGCCCACAAGGTGTTCAGAGGAAATGCGCCCATGAGGCAACGGTGGTTAGGCGTTTTCGTTGGTCAGACAGTTGGGCAAAGTTGGCAATGTCGTCGCCGGCAACGCTTTTATCGTCGTCGCCGGCAACGCTTTTATCTTTTCATATAAGCAGTTATTATCTGCTCAGGATCGGTGGGAGATTAAGGATCTGTTGACGAGTGACAGAAAGAAAGACAAAAGAAGACTCTTTTGCGGTGTGATTGTTGGGTGGGATGCGTGATCGACAAGAAACGCAAAGGACAGGACTGGTTGCCACAAGTTTCTTGCCTTCTTGCCTAGTTTCTTGCCTTTAGGGAAGTCAGCATTCAGTTATGGTCAGCACTTTCGACATGCAACCGTCGCGCCCCAGACCTGTGTGAAGCGCATTCCATTTCTGGTGTACCCCGCTGTGATATTGCTGAAGTGTTCCTGTAAAAATAAACTCACACACTCTCAGAATTGTGATTAAACTATCAACAGTACGTTTCCAACTATTATAACCTAGAATCAAAAGAAAGTATCCCACAGTGTTCAACCTTTGACTGGGTGGGTGTTGCTATTCGTTTGATTTAACGAGGTATTGAGCAGGGTTCCTGTTACCGCGAAGTGCTACACACATGTTGGTTTCATTTTTTTCCGAAGCCCTGTGTTTCACTTAAAAGAAGTGCAAATCCACTCGCTGAATCATGGTGAACAAAGGGTCATATCCACAGGATGTCCTGCATTCTTCACTGTCGCTGTCGCTGTCGCTGGCTCAATATTACTTATGCATATTCTTCAGGGGGCACAACTCTATACACCTAATTGTGGATCTGTCGGAGATCTGTCGGCGGGCTCAATATTATTTCAGCAGATTCTAGAGAAACACATTCTATTCAGACATCGACCTGCTAATTTGTAGAAGCAATTCGAATTCAAATAGTGAAATTTACAACTATATATATTCAGGTGGGACAGCCATATATTATATCAGTATTTAACACTCTGAAACGTTTTTACCCGAAACAGTAATTTCTTCATGCGGGCTCCGTACATGCTAAGGCGTTGAATATGGAGTATGTCCTACGTGTTGTTAATGTTGGTTTCGAAAGCAATGTAAACAATATGCATTCAACACATTTTGTAAATTCGCCTTAAAACGTCGATCGACCCTGAGACTAGCAGAGTTGCTGTGTCTCGTGTCTTTCATAGACATCTGTTCTCTTTTTCTGCCACAAAATATTAAGCAAAACTTCCCACAGTGAAATTCACGAATGGGAGCCCGGCATGAAAGCCAGTGCCATTAGTCAGTGCTGCTTCGCGTTAATATTGTCTAACAACAGTCATATTATATGACCGTTCCACATTGTTGGGAGACACGTAGGTATGCTCAGGCTCTACGGGCCCATGCAAAACGTATTCGGACACTTGACGTAATTTCCATGGACTAACATGTTAATTTAGTGTAGCATAAATACTTTTCATGAATTTAATTTTCGTAAGACCCAAGATAAATTTTGCAAATTAGTGGAAAATCATCCTAACTTCAATCACATTATTTCTGTGTATTTTTCCGTTGTTTATTTATCGAGCGACGACAAGTTAATCAACATGTGTGCAGTGTTGTGAACTCCTGTAATATGGCGGCCTATGGGATTATGCAGTGTGGAACCATACGTAAGCTGATAAATGTGATGTCATTAGTTAAATAGTGGTCGGAATATTGAACTGATATAATGTGCGCAGCGCAGAGATGATTTCCAACTTGCCAGTCAGATTTTACACTTTTTTACAAATTCTGAGTGCATACAAAGATCCACCCTAAACTCACTCCATGAAAATTATTCATTCAGGCTACACTGAAATAGCATCTAAGTCCATGGAAAGTGACAAGTGTCCGAATACTTTTTGCACGGATCTGTATCCTCGCTTGGTCCATTGAGGGATACTTAGTCAAGGAGTGAGGGGGCGGATAACCGGGGCTCCTTGTACTGGCGCACATTCATACAATGATTAAATCAAGAACCAGTTCTGTACTTACGTAAGTATAATCACTCCCTCGTTTTATTACAATGTGACCATGAGCCACGGTACAATGTCATTTGCCACATGTCCAAGTACAACACTGCTGATTCGTTTCGAGTGACATTATTTCATGGTTTCACGTCATACCTCGTGATCGGAAAATTACCGGTAACCGTTAACCGTTAACCGTTATATCAATTATCTAGTGTCTTAATAGTCTTTTGGATTCTTTCATTCGTAGTTGTTAAGTTCTGCGTCTGATGGTTAATTATCAAGCAGCGATAGCATCATTCTTGCACGAAATAACAGCAAGTCTCAATAATGGGTTTGTTATACATTTCTTGTTTAGAAGATGTATTTTAAAAACTTTTTAGACAGTTTATGTGGAGTGTTGCTATCAACAGCTAAGAAATATAACCTACATGATCATGAGTGAGTGAGTGAGTTAATATTTAACGTCACATCGGCAATATTGCAGCCATATCGTGACGAGAACATATGTGATATTAAAAAGCCAAACATATGTGCACATTATGAAGAACCTGTCGACGAAGGACAGTAAAATCACTAGATTATCACAGTTAGTATTTATAACTAGCGTGGAAACTTAAAACATAATATTATCACTATTTGGACAGTACAACATAAAAACAGGCCATAGATCGCCAAAAACCGAAGGTAGATCACCATACTAGGGACCATGGGGACTTACTGTGCCTTTGCTACCTGCATGGTCCCTAGCTGGATTTACACCAGCCCCTCGGCTGGTGGCGACTGGATGCAAAATTAGCCATAATTTAAAATGACACATATTCTACGACTAAAAATGTGGAAGATTAAATCTGACTTCAGCAGTTTTGGGACTTACGTACCCTCTCGGGAGGACAATAATTTTACGGTACTTCAACCCCCTTCGAGGATACAGCCACTAACAAGCACAGTTACGAATTTAAACTCCCAATAATAAAATATTTATCTATTTACAATTCAGTTAATAAATCTAATTCTTTTTAAAATGCAATGATTAAATGAGAACTTGTGTTATTAAAAAGATCCTTCATAGTTTGTGAATTAAAATACTCATCCCTTGTGATGGAATACTCAACACAGTCAAGCAGAATATGCTTGACTGTGATTCTTTCATCACAAGGGATACAAAACGGAGGATCCTCACCTTTAAGGAAATATTTATGTGTATATCGTGTGTGGCCAACACGACATCGTCGCATGATGACCTCTTCAGATCTGGACTGACAACCCAAGTACGTGTAGCCAATGTAGGGTTTTATTTCATGTAATTTGTTGATACCTACTTGGGTGTCCCACCTCTTCTGCATCAGATCACGGATGTAAGACCTAATGATAGCTTTATAATCGGTGTATGGAATAAGAAGTGGTGTCACAGATTTTTTGAGTGCTGCTTTAGCAGCAAGGTCTGCCAGTGTGTTCCCAGAAATGCCTACGTGGCTGGGTAACCAACAAAAGACGATGTCGTATTGGTCAGTAGCAAGATCATTATACAATTTAATAATGTCTATTAGAAGTGGATGTTTACAAGAAATATTTTTAATCGCCTGAAGACAAGAAAGATAGATAACATACTGTTTACGTTTAGGGTGTCTTTGAATATATTTGAGAGCTGTTAATATGGCGTTTGCTTCTGCAGTAAAAATAGAGCTGTTATCAGGAATTCTAGAAGAGATTGTTCTCGATCCAATGACAGTGGCACAAGCCACTGCGCCACCGTCCTTGGATCCATCTGTAAATATGGGTTTGTAATTGCTATATTTACTTTTTAACTGATTATATTCTTGTTTATGTTGTAATTCATTAGTTTCGGATTTTTTTAAGGAAGTTAATGTTAGATCGACTTGTGGTCTAACCAACTGCCAAGGAGGAGAAGAAAGAAGACGGGAGGGAGCTATGTTTTCCAGCTCAATGCCGGCCGAAGTAATAAAGGGTTTAATCCTGTGCCCTAGAGGTGGAACAAGAGAAGACTTCTTGTCGTACAAATCCACATAAAGTGGATTGAACACACAGTTATATGCAGGGTTAGATTCATTAGAGTATAATTTAGTAATATATTGTAAGGACAATTTTATACGGCGTTGTGTAAGAGATGGTTCATCAGCCTCAACGTAGAGACTGTCAACAGGTGAGGTTCTAAAGCACCCAAGACAAAGTCTTAGACCTTGGTGATGGACAGAATCTAATAATTTTAGGTTGCTTTTGCAGGCTCCACCATAGACGATGGAACCATAGTCAAGTTTTGAGCAGACAAGTGATCTATATAAGTGGAGGAGGGTAGCTTGATCCCCTCCCCACTTTGAATTAGAAACGACTTTTAATAAATCCAGCGCCTTCAGGCATTTGTTTTTTAGGGACTTGATATGGGGGAGAAAAGTTAAATGTGAGTCGAAGATCAGACCCAAGAACTTTGCCTCCTTAACGACTTTGATGGGAGTGCTATTTAAAAACAATTCCGGGTCTTTATGCAGTTTGTATTTTCTACAGAAATGTATACAATTGGTTTTTGATTTAGAAAATTTAAAGCCGTTCTCAAGACACCATTTGTTTATTTTGTTTAAGCACAATTGCAGTTGCCGTTCAATAGTATGCATATTTTTACCACGACAAGAAATATTAAAATCATCCACAAAAAGTGATCCATCAATCGAATCATTTAAAACCTTGGATAAACTGTTTATCTTGATACTAAAGAGTGTAACCGACAAAATACTGCCTTGTGGAACACCTTGATCCTGTTTAAAATGTTCAGACAGAGTTGAACCCACTCGTACCTGAAATTGCCGGTCTTTTAAAAATTGTGATATAAAAACAGGTAAACGACCCCTTAAACCGAAGTCATGTAAATCCTGTAAAATGCCATGCTTCCAGGTGGTATCGTATGCTTTCTCGAGATCAAAGAAAATCGATACTGCATGTTGTTTATTTACTAAAGCATTTTTAACAAAGGATTCTAATCGTACCAGATGATCGATGGTACTACGATTTTTCCTAAAACCACATTGGATATTTGTTATCAGATTATTGTTTTCCAGGTACCATGTTAATCTATTGTTTACCATTCGTTCCATGGTTTTACAGACACAACTCGTTAAAGAGATTGGTCTGTAGTTGGAAGGATCAGTGTGATCCCGACCAGGCCTCTGAATAGGGACTACAATGGCATTACGCCAAGAAGGTGGGAAATTTCCTGAAGTCCATATTTGATCAAAAAGTTCTAGAAGGATTTCTAAACATGATTCAGGCAAATGCTTCAGCAACTGATAATGAATGTTGTCATCCCCAGTTGCTGTATCATGAGCTTGCTGAAGGGCGGTATGGAGTTCATGTAACGAAAATAATTCGTTATAATCTTCACCGTTGTCTGAGTTGAAATTGATTTTTTTTGTTCTCCTGTTGTTTCTGATACTTTTGAAACTCAGGAACATAATTAGATGATGAAGAATGTTTGGCAAGTGTTTCGCCAATTTTATGTGCTATCTCAGTTTTATTAGTTAATACATTATCACCACCCTTCAGATGCTGAACAGTAGATTTTGATCCTTTGCCTTTTATCCTGTGGATCATGTTCCACACCTTTGAAATTGGTGTGCGAGAATTTATTTGGGAAACATAGTTCCTCCAACTTTCTCTAAATTATGGACTGTCGGATGTTTGCGAAAATATTTTTCGGCTTTCTTTCTACTCTTTCTGGCCTGTTTACACTCGTTATTAAACCATGGTTTGCGAATGTGTGGAGTTGCAGAGGACTGTGGAATTGTTCTCTCAGCAATGTCATTTAGAATATCTGAAAACGACTGTATAGGATCTTCACTGTTCCTGAAAACGTTATGTTTCAAGTGGTCAATACACAGCGTCTCAAATAATGACCAGGCAGCCTTGGCGAAGTTCCTTCTTGATATAGGTGGATCATCACCAGTTTTGATTGTTTTGAGAATGGTTGGGAAGTGATCACTCCCGCAGAGGTCATCATGGACCATCCATTCAAATTCAGTATATAAGGTTGAATCGGTAAGTGATAGATCGAGGGAGGAATATGTTCCCGTAGCTGGATGTAAATAGGTGGCTGAATCGTCATTAAAAATAGATAAATTATTATCGGAAATAAATTCTTCAAGGGTTTTACCTTTATTGTTAGTGTGGCCACTTCCCCAAAGTGGGTTGTGTCCATTGAAGTCACCCATAATGAGGCATGGCTTGGGAAGTTGATCATATAAATTTTGGAGCTCTGACTGCTGGATATTAGTAGAAGGTGGTAAGTACAAGCTACACAGTGTTATTGCAATGTGTAGCGTTAAACGAACAGCTACAGCCTGAAGATTAGTAGTAAGAATGACAGGGCTATGAATGATATCCTCTCGTACTAACATGGAAGCGCCCCCTGTTGCTCTACCCCCAGGTTGAGAATAAAAATGTTAATCACTATACCGTCTCAAATTAAAGGAATCTGTATCTTTTAGGTATGTCTCTTGAAGACATAGCGCCGACGGCTTAAAATCTTGTATCAATAAGTGAAGCTCATTTAAGTTATGCTGCAATCCTCTGCAATTCCACCGCATTAAAGTGGACATTTGAGTCATGGTGGCTCAATTGGCGAACGTTCACGTGCATGTGAGGAGGATATGCTCCTCTGTCTGTCTTGGGAGGACACAGTGACCTCCATATCGAGAGGCCCAAATGCATTTTGGAGAGGAACCTCCCGAAGCTGAAGTGACAGTAGGTGGGGTTCTATTCATTTTTTTCCTTTCTTCTTTTTGGATTGATCCTTTGCTGGTTGGGAAATATCTGATTTGAATGCAGAATCTTGTGATGTCACAGGAAGAATTTCAGTCTGAGACCCCGACGTAGAGTGACTAACTGGGGAAGCAGGTTTTGAGCTTAAAGGCACTGGTTGTGTTGACGTGACCCACGTTAAGTCAGTCTGACATGAAGTGGAGGACACCGCAACAGAGCGAGTGACTACAGCAGAATAAGTTATATTTGAGGCAAGTGACGACTGATTTGTGAACAGTTTCTTGGCTTCGAGGTAAGAAAGATTTTTTTCACATTTAATTCTCATAATTTTAGATTCCCGTTGAAACACAGGACAGGACCTGGATGAGGCAGAGTGTGAGCCATCACAGTTAGCACATTTGTAGTTATTTTCACAATCTGTATTTTCATGGTGGTCACCACAACGATGACATATCACAGAATTACGGCAAGAGTGAGAACCATGTCCAAAGCGTTGGCATTTGTAACACCGGAGCGGATTAGGGATATACACATCCACCCCGATGTTAAAATAACCTGCTTTGATCGACTGTGGTAGGAATGATCTAGAAAATGTCAGGAGATAGGTATTTGTATTTGTGGTTTTGCCATCCTTTTGAATAGTGAAACGTTTCACTGACGTAACAGCCTGGTCTTCAAGTTCTGCAGCTATGTCCTCCTCGGACATGTCAGAGAGACAACGAGCCCTGTCTCGTATGATACCACGACAGGAATTGAGAGTTTTGTGCACGGACACAACAACCTCAACATTAGCAAATGTTTTAATAGATAAGAGATTAAGCGATTGCTGTCTCCGTGCACACTCCACCAGAAGTGAACCACTACGGAGACGAGTGACATTTTTAACTTCACCGCATATACCATGGATAGCTTTGGAAACAGCAAATGGGTTTAGTTTAATGGGTAGAAGGTCAGAAGCTTCAATCACCAAGAATCTAGGCCAGAAATCAATGTTTGACGGATTTGTTTCATGTAGATGATCTAGGTCATCCAGGCGTCTCTTTTTTTCATAGCGAGATGAACCAGCTTGTGGGGTTGCCATAATGAAAGGAAAAGAATTCAGCATCCCTGCTCCCGACCCACCACGGAGTGTCAACGAGGACGATGTCAAATAGCACCTGATCTCCAAGATGCCGACACCAGAGATACAGGGATGCCATACTCCAGCAACAGTGACACAAATAGCAATATTTGCAGACCAACTAAAATGCAAGGGTGGTTCTGCCCAAGACAAGTAATTGGACACATCTTGTATTTGGAGGTCAATATTGCCAGATTGGCCCATGAGCCACCGCCTTCTGGCATAGGACTCTAGGCAGTTTCAAGTTATCAAAAATTTAGATACAAGTGATCAAATGTCCAAGACCCAAATATAATGAAATGTGCAAATATTGTCACCATGCACAGGGCTTAGCGTGACCAGCCGATTGATAGAACCGGGCCAGTTCTACCACCCGTCTAGGTGAAGTCAAGGCCAAAGTGGTGTGTTGAGCAACAGGAACACGGTTCTAAGTCCCTGTTACCCTCAACCACCAGGATCCCCTCCTCCACCGACACAGGGCTGCAACCCACGGCAAACGGGTTGGTGGACCAAATATGCCCCCGGATCCACACGGGGGGTTGGCGAGCACTTAGCGTTACCCAGCACCCACCACGAGGAGGTGGCTCGCCACGGGTGCCTACATGATCATGTATTTCACTATATCTGCTCAGTAGAATTCTTGGCGAAAAATAAGGGGAGAAAGATTATGGTAAATGAAATAAGTAAGCACGAAGAGGAAGTAAGGAAATATAAATAAATCATGTAGAACTGACCTGTCACGATATTCTGAAATTCATACAGCACTTTCACCTCATGTTTAATACGGCATGACATCTTTATATCCAAAATCGAAAGAAGAATTGCAATATGTATAAGGATTAGATCCAAAAGCAAAATATCAAAAGAATGTAAAAACTGTCACCACGTTATCCTAAACTGTGTATATCTACTTTCAGGGAGAGATGAATTCTTCTCAACCCTCATCGATAATCATGATGCTGAAACGTCTGTCATAATAGACAGGATGAAGAGTATGACGTGCTGCCATTCTTTGTTGGGGGCCCAACACAATGATATTGATGAAATAACATGCGGCCTTATGATAATGTTGGGGCGGTGGGGTAGCCTAGTGGTTAAAGCGTTCGCTCGTCACGCTGACGACCCGGGTTCGATTCCCCACATGGGTACAATGTGTGAGGCCCATTTTCTGGTGTCCCCCGCCGTGATATTGCTGGAATATTGCTAAAAACGGCGTAAAACCAAACTCACTCACTCACTATGATAATGTTGTTCTTCGTTCTCACTGGTTGTACCTCGTATTGTATACTGAGTGCATACAAGAGTGAATGTCGCTTCTCCATAAATGAAACGCATGCACTCTTCACTAAATGTAATGTTATCATCTGGATAGTGTTTGTCGGATAGCTGTTGAAAGCCGCTCCCAACAATATTCCAGTCTGTAAATAATCGAGTCTGGGCCAGACAATCCAGTGATCAAAAACATGAGCATGAATCTACGTAACCAAGTCAGTGAGTCTGACAACCCGATCCTTTTAGTAGCCTGTTACGACAAGCATGGGTTGTTGAAAGCCTGTTCTAATCATGGATACTCACGGGGTATCATTTGAATGCATTGGTGCCAGAGGAGGTCAGCACTGATAACAATGCAGGTGTCACACTATGAGCGTGAGTGTTCATGATCGAGAGCTATAGACCAGGAGATGGCGGCGAAATAGTCTCTGCACACTGGTCTATGGACTGGGTTAAAGGCTTAGCTTTTGACAACTGAGGGTGAAGATTTAAAGGCACTATTTACAAGCAGGTGAACATTAACATTGCCATCATCTTTATAGTCATCGTCTGTAATTATTATTTATGGATTGGTTTATATAAATGCAGGAAAGAGGGCTGACAGACTCATCATGAACTAAAGGCTCTTGTCCCTGCACACGCTGTCTGGGCAGCGAATGAACCTTCAAACTAGTTGAACACAATAGGAACGTTTCTGGACAATGTGAGGTGGTGGGTTGGCGGAGGGGTTAAAGCGTTAGTTCGTCACACCGGAGGCCCAGATTCGATTCTACACATGGGTACAATGTGTGAAGTTCCTTCCTGGTGTCCCCTGCATTGATTTCCTGGAATATTGCTAAAAGCGGCGCAAGACCAAACCTTACTCACTCACACTGGAAAATGTGTGAGTGGGTTAATATTTAATGTCACATTGGCAATATTTTGGCTATATCGTGAAGAGAACATGTTTGATATTGAAATGAAAACTGTATAGTATGACATTATAAAAGTCTGTTGTCAAAAGACAATTTTAAAGGAGTCTTGTCAAGAATGTCGATAACCACCCACCCACGGAGTATCAAAAGGACAATGCTAAGGGCAAGCAATGCTCCAGCTTGCAGCACAAAGAATACCCGAATGATATACTCCAGCATAAAAAAATAAAGGGTTATTTATTCTACCAGACTGGCCCATGAGCCGCAGCTTTTTGGCATACGACTCTCGGCAAGAGCATGAGAATGAGTATTTGAAATTATGAAATTCTACAAATTCGCCAAAACTTAAAAAGAGCATGTTACAATTTTCAAAATTTGAACGACATTACAGAATGTAATGCTCAGGGCTGGGCGTGACCAGCCGATTGGTTGAACCGGGCCCATTCAACCACCCGTCTAGGTGAAGTCAGGGCCACAACGGTGTGTTGAGCAATATGAGCACTGGCCTTTCTTCCATGCCCTCAACTACCAGGATCCCTTCCTCCAACGACACTGGGCCGCAACCCATGGCAAAAGGGTTGGTGGATCTAATGTGCCCCCGAGCCCACAGTGGGGCGTTGGCGAGCTCTTACCGTTACCCAGCACTCAACCACGAGGAGGTGGCTCGCCACGGGTGCCGACTTGCCGCGGGTACAGGTTCGCCGCGGGTGCCGGACAATGTGTAGTGTCAGAAAAGCATTATCCCAATCTCTGTCAAAAGATGTATATATTCAAAACGTGCGGAGTCGCACAACAACGCGCGGGTGACATTTACCAAGTCTGCAAGTCCTGACTCGATTATGTACAGACACCATATATCTGGAATATTATCGAGTGTGACGTAAACCTGAATTCACTTGCATTCACTCTTGTTCATTGCATACAGCGACGTTTCAGTGTTGATATCGTGATGATGGTGACTGCAGCCAAGTGATGACAGACAAGTATGTTGTGATAAGCAGCTGACTATTAACAACAGCAGGTGGCTGATTACACGTGGGACATAACTGGATGAGGCCAAGTAGTAAGTAAGAAACACAAATAGTGAGTGAGTTAATATTTAACGTCACATCGGCAACATTTCAGTCATATCGTGACGAGAACATGTTTGACATGGAGTGAGTTTAGTTTTATGCCGAACTCAGCAAAATTCCAGCTATATGGTGGCTGTTTGTAAATAATCGAATCTGGACCAGACAGTCCAATGATCCACATCATGAGCATCGATCTGCGCAACTGGGAACCGATGACATGTGTCGACCAAGTCAGCGAGCCTGACCACTCGATCACATTAGTCAACACATACCTGTCGACGAAGGATAGTAAAACAACTAGAATACCACAAATTGAATTAAACTAAAACTAGCATGAAAAGTTAAAACTAATAGCACTATTTGGACACTACGATATAAACACTGGCTATGGATCACCCACAATAAAAGGTAGATCACCGTAGGGACAGAAATAAAAATAGCAGAAGTCACACGAAGTCATTATATAGGAAGGATTAAGATGGCAAAACAAACCCCACTGATTGTTGAAACTTTGAATGATAGACTGTCTCTAAATTAATACTTCTAAGGTTGATGAAATAACGACACTTTTCAACAGATCCATTGCGTCACCATTTAATCCATTCTCTCCCCAGTCCTTACAGAGCTCAGGATGAATCAGTCCGTTTGTTGTAAGTATACAGATGGCATTTTTTGTCATGCTCAGAGAAGAGTTTGAACCCACTCCAACCTCAATGCTCAAGTTCACCATGGAGTGAGAAAATGTATTTCTTTTATAACATTTTTCTTGTCCCAGTTTTTTCCCCACTGTAAAATATTAAATCTTTTACCTCCATGATCAGTGAATCTAAAATTTCACGGTTTGAGTTCACTTGTTTTATATTCGACAAAAAAATGTATAACTGAAGTGGCAGCTTGACATCCTTGTATGATAATGAAATAGGTACTCATGTCAGCCCTAACGCAGCGTCTGGACATGATAGTCTACCTTTCGTCAGAGACATGTAACAATGGAAGTATGCGACACACTGGACTGCTGATATGGTGTACATTGATAACGACAGGCCCAGTTGGAATGCATCAACCCTACATGTATCTGCACGTATCGGCCGCACATCTAGTGCAGATGACTATCCTCCAGCTTCGCTGCTAAATTACTTTTTTTATAAAAAGGTCTCTTTTTGTTGTCCTTTTGCACATTCCTTAGAAGTATCCTTTTATGTGAGAGTGTGGTGTGCTTGGTCAGTTGGGTGACTTATATAAGTAATTTCCATTGGGTATGTATCTGGAGATATGTTAAGAAGCAAATTTCGTCATTACACGAGTACCTTTAACGGCAGATTCAGCTTCGTAAAAATAATCATGTATAACATATTTTTAGAAAAAAGCAAAAAAGAAACGTGACTCGTTGGTTTGGAGTTTTATCTCTGAGCGCATATAACTGAATCCAAACATGACATCATTGTTCAGTTACAGGACCCGCTTGCGTTCTTCAGGAATGCTGTGGTACCCTTGAGTGCAATGTCGTAGGTTTGGCGGATTGCGATCAAGAGTATCCCGTAGATGTTCGCGCGGGAGTTGGGGCATCGGGGGATCGAAAAGGTCACGGTAACACCTGAACATTGCTTAACTGGAGGAAGTCTTGTCAAACAAGTGCGACGAAATGTCCAGCGTTTTCACCATGAGAACCGTTGACGTTGATGGAGGGAATGCTGTTTCTACAGTGAATCCCATTCAGTGCACCTGCCAAGTGCTGCAGAGCTGTCTGGCCATTACGATGGATACCTGCCACCACCTAATCTGTCGCCCTAGTCTACTGTACACAGTTAACGTTCCTTCAGACGTTTGTTAGAACACACACACACACACACACACTTTCTGGTCAGAGATTAGGGTTGTTGTGGACGTCATGGTGCGTGCATGAAGATGTCTGAATCGGATGTAGCGATCCTGGGCGGTGGTGGTAACTCTGGGTCAGCATAACACTCCCAGTGCCTCTAAGATGTTAAGAATACGAAGGGACCAATTTTAACTTTGACACATCAAACTCATCAAAACGGTGTCCATGTGGGGATTTGCAAAAATACACAGCGATAAAGGAAAGAGTATATGTAGAGTCAGATTGAGTGGGTAAGCCATTTCACGTCATTTTGTGTAATAACAATCAATCAATATGCAATGTGCTTCAGTCATTTCATGCCATTTCATTTCATCTGTATGTGGTGGACAGGAGTTTGTGAGGTGCAGCTGCTCTGGAGACAGCAAGTGTCGAACAAACAGGTGCAAATGCTTCAAAGCCAAGCTAGAGTGCAATAGTCGCTGCCTCAAAAATTTGATACTTGATGTTGAAATTAAGAACCACTTTTGTAGACTAATTTAACAAGTGAAGATTCATTAAATAACTTAAGTATACTGATTGTTGTTACACAACATGACGCGAAATGGCTGACACTCATGAAATGACGTTTTTCTCAATCTGTCTGTAACATATAAATTCCAACAAGAGCCGCTTTGGCTTCAGAACCTTTGGAGCTACTAAAGGACTACTGGGTTTTGAAAAAGAATATTATTACAATATCTGTGCCTGCGTTCATAGATACACTTTGTAAACATGCGCACCCTTAATCGAAAAGGAAGGGGGATTCACTTTATTGACTTTTCGGGCGAAAATTTCATTTCACTTACACGACAAAACTTAAACGATAAATTTATATTCGTGCGACAAAGCCATAAGGCAACACATTTCGACCTTGAAAACAGTTGTCGCATTGTCACCCTTTTGCAGAACATAAAATTCAATTCAAAGGCCGACACTGCGAACAAATCCGACAATGTCCCAACGAGGAATCCATATGAAATTGCATGGTTATATCTGTGCTGTGCAAACCGCTTAAACAACTTCACACGTCCTTTGAATTACACGTGACATTGTTATCTAATCAGAGTTTGACTGCAGCCTATGTTCCTCGCTGGACTGGGTTTTCGTTTTGTTGGTGTGTAGCTGCAATATCAATCTCGACTTGCTCAATATCACCATGCGATGCAGTGTTAGCCAATGAGAAGTCGTACACCATATCTACAAGGGGGCGTAGACTGAATATGCACCTGACTGCATCTGCGAAAATGCGGGTCCCTTTGGACTAGCAGTGTTCGGGACTGGGCTTAAAAGACAAGGGTAAGTGTGAGAAAACAAACATAAGAGAGTTGTGGAAGAGGGTGTGTCTCTCCATTGATCAGTTGTTGAAAGACTTGGGAGAAGAACGTTACAGTTATTTTTATCATGCATATATCAGAAGTATTTAGACTTTTCGTATGTTACAGAAAAATGGAGAAGCAGAACGTGTAAAATAATTGTTGTATTTGCGCTGTATTCCGATAATAACCTGTCGCGAATATTTTGGGGGCATAATTTCAAAGATTGTCTTTGAACTCTTTGTGGTTTGAAGACCCAATGGAATCACATTAATTTCTCACTCATTAGTATTTTCTTTCATCGTGGCACCTGGATATATCCTTTCCTCACATACAAAGTATGAACACGATTACCTGACTGTGTTAGCAGACAAAGTGTCATCAGTTTGATAGGATGGAAAAATACATTAACGTATGAAACAACATCTTCTGTCATCCAACATCCAACCTATCTGATTTTTTTCAAATGAAAGGGCTGTAGACAAGGAAACCGTTTATCCCCATATCTTTTCCTCTTTGTAGAGATTCGTGGTTGCATGATAAGACATAATGAAAACATCAAAGGTATAGTTATTAATGACAATGAATATAAACTGAATCAATATGCTGATGATACTGAACTATTTCTGAATGCGACTGAAGAGAGTTTGTACTCTGCAATAGACACAGTTAATACTTTTTACAAAATGTCAGGTTTGAAAATTAATTTGGAGAAATCAAAAGCAATATGGATTGGATGAAAAGCTAAATCTATTGATATGATATGTAATGAATAAGAGTTGAATGGGTAGTTGGTGAATTTGATGTACTAGGTATCAAATTTACACCAGATCTTGAGGATCTATGGGTAATTACCACTAGAAAAAGACTGGAAGAAATTAAGAGACTCCTACCATCTTGGAGAAATAGAAATTTAACACTTGTTGGTAAAATAACAGTAATAAAAACTCTAGCCATCTCCAAATTTGTTCATATTTTCAATTCCCTTCCCAACCCACCAGCAGAGTTTATTACTCCTGTAGAAAAACATGTTTTGTAAATTTGTTTGGAATGATAAGAATGACGAAATAAAGAGGAACATAATAAAAATAACTATGAAGAAGATGGTTTGAGAATGATCGATATTAAAACATTTATAGGCGCTTTGAAATTATCTACATTACGACGACATTTCGGAAAAGGTGAAAAGGAAAATGCATGCAACATACCTTTCAAAGACACATTTAATTTAGGAGCTAATTCTGAGGCCTACATTAAGATTGAAAACACGTTTTGGCAGGATGTACTAAAAGCATGGCAAATATTTCACCTAAAACATTATATTGACCCAAATAACATCAATGAAATTCTATCACAACCATTATGGTTTAATCACAATTTCAAAAATTCATTAAACTATATAAAGAATTGGGCAGATGAAGGGATTATCAATATTAGGGATATATGTTACAAAAATGGATTATTGTCATTGGAATCTTTAAAAGAAATATATGATGTCCAAAGTACTTTTTTAGATTATAAATATTCACAACATATATTTCCAGACTCTTGGAAAAATACCCTAAACCAATGTCATTAAATACCAGTTTGAGATCTAAATATTAACTTATTGCCAGATTTGTCTCATAAAAACATCTAAAGGATGCAGAAATTTTTATGATGAGCTTATTTCCGATGATATATACCAAAATGTTTGTAAAAAGTGGTAGTTAATATTTTTCCCGGAAACAGACTTTGACTGGGAAAAAATATTTAGAGGATACAGAAAAGGTTTGCAAGACACAAAACTCATAGATTTTCAATATAGATTTCTACAAGGTGCTATTTATACTAAAAGAGAATTGCTTAAAATGAAGAGAGTTGATAGTAATATATGCTGTTTCTGCAAGGATCTAAATGAGAGTGTTTGTCATGTGTACTGGGAATGCCAAGTGACACAAACGTTTTGGAGAAAATGACAAATTTGGCTTAACAATTCATTCCCTCATCCATTTCACTTTACAAAACATATGGTCTGGTTTGGTACTCTACACCAGAATAAATTACTAAATCACATCATCATTGCAGCCAAAACACATTCGTATGTATGTAGTATTAAGAATATACATCCTAACATAACTTCATTTACAAAAACGTTAAAAGAATTTTTTTTTAGTCGAGAAACATATATGCCAAAGAAATAACAGGATAGACCATTTCAGTCATAAATGGGGCCCTCTTTTCCCAGTACTTGGATAAGTTGGAACGTTTCTATATATCTATCATACATCACCTATATCAACCTGTATATGCCTATTATCATAATGTCGATATAATTTCTGTATATCATCCATCGATATGTACCTCTCCTTTGTACATGACACTATATGTAATCACGTGAACCATTAAAAAACAAAGAAAAAAGTGTCATCAGTTTTTGGATGGGAAAACGGCATGTATGTATGGATGGATGGATGGATGGATGGATGGATGTATGGATGGATGTATGGATGGATGGATGGATGTAATGTGTCAGACCAAACAAGACTGAAAAGATCCTTTTCTGTTTCAACACTATTATACACTTGGCACATAAAGAAACTGTGCAAAAATTTAAAACCTAAATTTATCAAATCTGTGTAGACATAGGAATTAGACGTAAGGGTTTAGACTCAGAGAATAGTGTCATGAATCCAACTAGCATGCACGTTCCGTGACGTGACGTGTATTCAGGAAAAGAGAATGAGAACAAATGAATGCCACACAACACTGTCACTTTTTTAAAGCCCAACCTCTGCCCTTGCGATCGTTCAAAAACTTAAACGGCTATTGAAACGCATAGCATGCCGAGGCTAACGTCTCGACGACAAGTGGCTGCACATTTCCACTGCCACAGGAACACCTGCAATGGCAAGACACCACCAGAACACAAATGACGTCATCGATCGGCCACGTTCTGGACGTCCACGTGTAACGCCAAGACATGACAGATCGATAAGGGTGACCCATCTTCGCCACAGGTTTCAGATTGCAATGATGACTACTCGGATCATCCCAGGACTCCGCTGTATTCACTCCAACACAGTTCGACAACGTTTACGTCATCACGGGATCAGACCAAGACGTCTCGCCATACGACCTCTCGTGGCACAATGTCATCGACAATCTTGCCAAATGTGGTGCCGAAATGTTGGTTGTACAGACGAGTGCAGGATGATTATTTCCCACAGTGATGAACGTCAACGTGCCTGACAGACATGTGATAGACAGACAGACGTGTGTGGGAGAACGTTATGCACAGGCCTGCGTCTTGGAGAGGAATCGCTTTGGTGGTGGTGGTGGTTCCATGATGATTTGGGGTGGAAAGACATCACTCCAAAGAACTCCTTGGGTGATTTGTTCAGGGTAGCTGGTGCGGGCCACAGGAATCAGATTCCTCGACCTGTGGCAGTTTCTTTTCTACAACGTTATGGCCCTGTTTTGACAGGACAATGCACGCCCTCATACAGCAAGGGTTTCTTGCAACTCCTCGACGTTGACTTACGACCTTGGCCTGCAAATTCACCGGATCTCTCCCCGATACAGCATGTTTCGGACGAGATGGGTCAACGTCTACGCTGTTTTCCTCATCCGACAGATAACGTCCTTGACCTTGCAACAGAACCAGAGAGAATCTGGTGTGACATCCCACAAGCCTTCCATGCACGTTTGATAGGCTCTATGTGTCGTCGATACACTGTTGTTCTCAATGTCAATGGTGGACATACCCGTTATTGAGCTTGTGAAATGGTCATATAACCCCTGCCCCCCTTGAGGACTCGTGACGTCATTGTGACTGACCTTTCAATCGAAATTTTTGCCGACTTGTTATGGTCTTATGATCTCTCCATTAACGTTTATATGTACCTTTGACATAGTTAGCGTATTTATCAACTGGGATAATATTTTGACAAGCCACAGTTTCTTTGTGTGGCTAGTATATTTATCCCCTGTGATGAATGATGATCGATGTCAACGTATGTCAAGCATCACAAGGGTTCAGCTTCAATAACTATTGAGGGCTGTGTGGTAGCCTAGTGGTTAAAGCGTTCGCTCGTCACGCCGTAGACACGGGTTCGATTCCCCACTTGGGTACAATGTGTGAAGCATATTGTCTGTTTTTTTCCTCGGTGATAATGATGGAATATTACTAAAAGCGGCGTTAAACTGAACTCACTCCCTCACTCAACTATTCGTGTGTGTATTTGCTCACCTTAAATTACCTTGTCAAATCTCGACTGGCAGCACAAGTAGGTGCAGCGAATTACAGGGTTGGTTTTGCCCAAGTAATTTATTGATTCATGCTTGAGTGTCCCACATCTTTTTAAAAAGATCACAGATATGAATTTTATTCACAGGCGTATAGTCACTGTAGGATATTAGAGGCGGTATTCCAGATTTGCTGAGAGGACGTTCTCTAACTGACCAGTAGCAGGATCATGATGAATTTCAAGAATTTCAGTTAAAAGTAAATGTTTATCTGACAGGCTCTTAATTGTCAGTAGCCAAGTGAGAGGTTCTCAAAATATACATGCTGATTATATTTAGACTGTTTGTTGATATGAGAAGATAAAATAGTGCCAGCTGTAAAGCTAAAGCTGTTGTTTGGCTATATAGAAAAAATGATTTTGGATCCAATGACGTTGACTCTAGCAACTGCGGCACCATCCTTGGATCTATTAGTAAAGATACATACATATGTATCATAATATATTTTTAATTCATTATATTCTTTTTGGAAAATACGTTTGATAGTTTTTTATAGATTTCTTAGTGGTCTCACCAATTGCCATGAAAGCAGTTGGAACGAGATATGTTTTCAAGTTTGATATTAGCAGTTGAAATGAAAGATCTAGTTCGTATTCCAACAGGTGGAGTAAAAGTAGACTTTTCATTGTATTGATCCCATGAGTGAGTGAGTGAGTTAACATTTATCGTCACATCGGCAATCTTGCAGCCATATCGTGACGAGAACAAGTAATACTGACATTGTAGAATGAATATAAGAAAATAAAACCTTGTTGACAACGAACAGTAAAAACACTAGTAAATATCACAGATATATAAGACTAGTGATTACATCTAAAACAGGTTAACTATAGTGAACAAGACAATATAAAAACAGGCTATGGATTGCTAACAACTGAAGGTAGATCACCATACAGGGGACCATGGGGACTTACATTACTTTTGCTACCTGCATGGAACCCAGCTGGATTTACACCATCCCCTCAGTCGCTAGCAATTTAGCACATATAGCCATACATTTAAAAGAACACATATACTACGATTAAAAGAGCGGACTGTTTGAATTTACTTTGAACGTTTGTGGACTTACGTACCCTCTCAGGAGGACAATAATTTTACAGTACTTTAACCCCCCTCGAGGATACAGCCACGAACAATCTTAGTTACTAATTCAAAATTCAATCATAAAATATTTATCTATTTACAATTCATTTAACAAATCTAATTCTTTTAAAAATGCAATAATTAAATGACCACTGTTATTGTTAAAAAGATCCTTCATAGTTCGGGATTTAAAATAGTTATCCCTTGTGATGGAATATTCAACACAGTCAAGCAAAACATGCTTGACCGTGATTATTTCATCACAAGGGATGCAGAACGGAGGATCCTCACCTTTCAATAAGTATTCATGAGTATATCTCGTATGGCCAATACGACATCGTCGCAAGATGACCTCTTCAAACCTGGACTGACGACCCAAGTAGGTATAACCAATATAGGGTTTTATTGCATGTAATTTATTGATACCCACTTGGGTGTCCCACTTCCTCTGCATCAGATCACGGATATACGCTCTAATTGCACCTTTATAATCAGAGTATGGAATATGAAGTGGTGTCACAGATTTGTTGAGTGCTGCCTTGGCAGCAAGATCGGCCATTGTGTTGCCAGAAATGCCCACGTGGCTGGGTAACCAACAGAAGACGATGTCGTATTGGCCAGTAGCAAGATCATTGTACAATTCAATAATTTCAGTTAAAAGTGGATGTTTACACGAAAAATGTTTAATCGCCTGAAGACAAGAAAGGGAGTCTGAATAGATTATATATTGTTTACGTTTAGGGTGTCTTTGAATGTATTTAAGAGCTGTTAATATGGCGTTAGCTTCTGCTGTAAAAAAAGAACTATTATCTGGTAATCTAGAAGATATTGTTCTGGATCCAATGACAGTGGCACAAGCCACTGCACCACCGTCCTTGGACCCATCTGTAAATAAGGATGTATAATTGCTATATTTATGCTTCATTTGATTATATTCCTGTTTATATTGTAATTCATTAGTTCCTGATTTTTTAAATGTAGTTAATGTTAGGTCAACTTGTGGCCTATCCAATTGCCAAGGAGGAGAAGAAAGAAGACGGGAGGGGGCTATGTTTTCCAGCTGAATGCCGGCTGAAGAAAGAAAGGGTTTCATTCTGTGCCCTAGAGGTGGAACCAGAGAAGATTTCTTGTTGTATAAATCTTCATACAGGGGATTGAAGACACAATTAAATGCAGGGTTAGATTCATTAGAGTATAATTTGGTAATGTACTGTAAAGTTAATTTTATACGGCGCTGCTCAAGAGATGGTTCATCAGCCTCAACGTAGAGACTGTCGATAGGTGCTGTTCTAAAAGACCCAAGACAAAGTCTTAGACCTTGGTGATGGACAGAATCAAGAAGTTTCAGGTTGCTTTTGCAAGCTCCACCATATACGATGGAGCCATAATCGAGTTTTGAACGGACAAGTGATCTGTATAAATGTAGGAGAGTTGCTTGATCCCCTCCCCACTTTGAGTTGGATACCACCTTTAATACATCGAGTGCCTTCAAGCATTTTGTTTTTAGTGATTTGATATGCGGCAAAAAGGTTAAGTGGGAATCGAAAATTAGACCCAAGAACTTGGCCTCCTTGACAACTTTGATGGGAGTGCCATTTAAAAACAGTTCTGGGTCCTTATGCGGCTTATATTTTCTACAAAAGTGTATACAATTAGTTTTCGATTTAGAAAATTTAAAGCCATTTTCTAGACACCATTTATTTATTTTGTTTAAACACAATTGCAATTGCCGTTCGATAGTATGCATATTTTTACCTCGACAAGAAATATTAAAATCATCCACAAATAATGATCCATCGACTGAATCATTTAAAACCTTGGATAAACTGTTTATCTTGATGCTAAAAAGTGTTACAGACAAAATGCTGCCTTGTGGAACACCCTGATCCTGATTATAATGGTCAGACAGGGTAGAACCCACTCGGACTTGAAACTGCCTGTCTTTTAAAAATTGTGAGATAAAAAGAGGCAAACGACCCCTTAAACCGAAGTCATGTAAATCCTTTAAAATGCCATGCTTCCAAGTGGTATCGTATGCTTTCTCCAAATCAAAGAATATCGATACTGCATGTTGTTTATTTACTAAAGCGTTTTTGACAAAGGATTCCAGACGTACCAAATGGTCAATGGTACTACGATTTTTCCTGAAACCACATTGAATATTTGTTATAAAATTATTGGTTTCAAGATACCAAGTCAATCTATTGTTCACCATTCGTTCCATGGTTTTACAGACACAACTCGTTAAAGATATTGGCCTGTAATTCGAAGGATCGGTATGATCCCGGCCAGGCTTTGGTATGGGAACTACTATGGCATTACGCCATGAATGTGGGAAGGTCCCTGTAGTCCATATCGTGTCAAATATATTTAGCAGTGTTTCCAGGCACGATTCAGGTAAATGTTTCAGAAGTTGATAATGAATACCATCAGAACCTGTTGCTGTATCATGAGCTTGCTCAAGGGCTGTATATAGCTCATGTAATGAAAATAGTTCATTATAGTCTTCACCATTGTCTGAGTTAAAATTGATCTTTTTCTTCTCCTGCTGTTTCTGGTATTTCTGAAACTCAGGGACGTAATTTGATGAAGACGAATGTTTGGCGAGAGTTACACCAATCTTATTGGCAATATCACCCTTATCTGTCAATACATCGTCAACATCCTTCAGATGGTGCACAGTTGATTTGCAACCTTTACCCTTTATTCGTTGAATCATATTCCACACTTTGGAAATTGGTGTGCGGGAATTTATCTTGGAAACATAATTTCGCCAAGATTGACGCTTATTCTGCTTGAAGGCACGGCGAGCCTTAGCATTTAGAATTTTAACTTTGTCTAAATTATGGACTGTAGGATGTCGCCGAAAATACTTCTCGGCCTTCTTCCTGTTCTTTCTGGCCTGTTTGCATTCATCATTAAACCATGGTTTACGAACGTGTGGGGTTGCAGAGGACTTAGGTATAGTTTCATTAGCTATATTCTTCAGTTTATCAGAGAATACCTGAATCGGATCCAGACTATTGACAAAAACGTCATTATTTAAGTTTTCAGTGCAGAGTGTCTGAAATAGTGGCCAGTTGGCCTTACTAAAATTCCACCTAGTTGCAGGTGGGTTATCAGTAGGATTTATAGCTGTGAGAATTGTTGGAAAATGGTCACTTCCACAAAGGTCATCATGGACTGACCATTCAAACTCATTGTATATATCGGGATCTGAGAGTGACAAATCAAGTGCAGAATACGTTCCTGTACCAGGATGTAAATAAGTGACTGATCCATCATTAAATATGCATACGTTGTTATTAGATATGAAGTCTTCAAGTATTTTCCCTTTATTGTTAGTAGCAGTACTTCCCCATAAAGGGTTATGTCCATTAAGATCACCCATGATAATACAGGGTTTGGGAAGTTGGTCGTATAGCTCCTGAAGATCAGACGGCTGAACAGCTGAAGATGGTGAAATGTACAGGGAACAAAGCGTGAACGTTATTTGTAAAGAAAGCCGTATAGCAACGGCCTGAAGATTGCTTTTAAGTGGAACAGGGCTATGAATAACACCCTGCCTCACCAAAATAGAAGCACCACCAGTGGCTTTATCACCTGGAGGTGAAAACGAATGAAATGAGTTATACTGGCGCAAGTCAAATCTATCTGTACTTTTCAGGTATGTCTCTTGTAAACTAAAAGCTGATGGTTTAAAATCTTGTGATAATAGTTGAAGATCATTAAAATTGTTTCTAAGGCCTCTGCAATTCCACTGGATAACATTATGAGAGCAACTCATGGGGGCTCAATAGGAGAGCGTGCACGAGACGAAGTCCCTTTAAGCTGAGATGGCTGAGAAGGGCTTGTCTCCATAGCTAGCGGTTCATAGGTGTTTTGAACCTCTACAGGCACTTTTAATGGTAAAGGCACCTCAATATGTTTAAGGGCCCTGGCTTCCTTTCGTCGTTGTTGTTTCTGTTCTTTTTTTGACATTGTTTTCTTTTCAGGTTCATGATGATTGTTGTGCTCAGACGTCATATTAGGTAGTGGTAAAGTATTTGTTGTAAGAGTAGTTTGTGATGATGCTGGCGACAAGCTGGTATGTTCAGCACTGACTTGGTATAAAATAACTTGGTCATCCGAGGTCCAGTTTATAGCAGTTTGACAACCAGAATCAACTTTGAGAGGGGATGAGGAGACTGCAGCAGAATAGGTGAGAGTAGTAGATGAAGCAGATAATTCATTATCAACCAGTTTCCTTGCATCAGCAAAGGAAATGTCATTTGTGTGTTTGACTTTCAAAATTTTTGTCTGTCTCACGAAAGAAGGACATGCCTTTGACGAGCTCATGTGCTCACCCTTACAATTTGCGCACTTGATGTTATCAGTGCAGTCTGTGCCATCATGGTTTTTACTACACCGGAAGCATACCTGGGTGTTTTTGCAAGATCTTGCACCATGACCAAATTGTTGGCATTTGAAACAACGGAGTGGATTTGGTATGTACACATCCACACCGATGTTGAAATATCCTGCTTTAACAGAAGGTGGAATCTTTGTAAGGGCAAAAGTGAAAAGGTAGGTGTTTGTTTTTATGGTTTTGTCACCTTCTCTCCTTGTAAACCGTTTTACAGACAGTACTCCTTGAGACTTCATTTCGGACACAATCTCTTCTTCAGACATATCTGAGAGGCACATTGCACGATCACGTACAATGCCTCTGCATGAATTTAGGGTCTTGTGGATTGATACGACAATCTCAGTGTTGGCAAAATGGTGAGCTTTGAGAAGATTTTGAGACTGTTGCCTTCTTGCACATTCAACTAGAAGAGAACCGGACCGGAGACGAGTAACATTTTTAACAGTTCCACAAATGCCTTCAATAGATTTTGAAATAACGAAAGGATTAACTTTGAGGGGTGTACCATCACTTCCATCGACAACAAGAAATCGTGGCCATGAATCAATACTATTTATGCATTCTTCATCAGAAGATGTTGCAGCATCACTATCAATGTGCCTTCTTTTAGTTTTTGATCTGGAACCAGTAGGTAGTTGGGTAGCCATAGTGAAAAATATATTCGACACCCTTGCTCCCCACCCACCATGGAGTGTCAACATGGACGGAATTGCAGCGGAAGCCAACTACAAAACCAGGGCTACAAGGATGCTATACTCCAGCAAGAAGGACGCAGGTAGCTATAATAGTCAAACAGAGTAAAAGGTCAGGCTGGTCCGGCCCTAGACAATTACCTGATGACAAACAGAACCCGGAGGTCATTAATGCCAGATTGGCCCATGAGCCACCGCCTTCTGGCATAGGACTCTAGGCAAAAGTGTGATATAGTAATAGTTTCATGGTTTCCATAGTAACCACATGAAATATCAATATGAACACTCACGTATAATTATCCATGCTCAGGGCATGGCGTGACCAGCCGATTGATAGAATCGGGCCGATTCTACCACCCGTCTAGGTGAAGTAAGGGCCGAAGTGGTGTGTTGAGCAAAAAGGAACAATGTTCAAGCTCCCACTGCCCTCAACCACCAGGATCCCGTCCTCCACCGACACGGGACGCAACCCACGGCAAACAGGTTGCCCAATTTAGTCGCCTCTTACGACAAGCAATGGGGTGCTGTGGACACATTCTGTCCCGGGTCCACACGGGAATTGATCCCATGAGGTAACAGACACAGTTGAATGCTGGATTGGATTTATTGCAATTTTTTTCAGAAGCACGAAGGACAGATAAATGAAAGTTGATACGACAATAATAAAAAGAAGAATCTGCAGCTGCTTGAACGTCAAAAGGGGAAGTTCGAAGAGATCCAAGAAGAGGTGTTCAACCCAGATGGGATGATAGTGGATAGAATCAAGAAGTTCAAGGTTTGCTTTCTCAGGCTTAACCAGATTATCAAGTCATTCTTTAATTATGAAGGAATCTTTCCACTATGACCTATCTCATGCGAAAATATCAGTTTTAGGGAACTTCTTTGGCGCTGAAAATATCCTTGTAACACTCACGAAACGTTAGTGAGTGAGATTTGCTTCACGTGCCTTCACTAAGTCTCCAGTGCCGTTGATTTTGAATGGAGCTGAGTCTGGGGATTTTGGGACACGTCAGAAATATCTTCATGGGGCATGCTGTATAGGTATATCATGTAACGTATATCATATTTGGAATTACACTTTGTTTGTAAAGTACAAATTCTATTACTGTTTTTGGCTGACTCCCACCTGGGATTCAAACCCGTACCCACAGAGTCAGGCACCTAATCGCTAGCACACAAAGTCAGCCGCCTAAAACGCTTAGACACCGCGACTTCACAAAATGAAAGTCGGACAACGTTCTTGATAAAGAAAGTGTTATTCCGAATAATATGTTACATTTGACCACTTTCTAAATGGTATTGTGTAATCATGGGTATATCATGTCAAAGTATTGGACCACACATCTGATTTCAACTTCATTATTAAAAATAGGATAACAATCCTCCATATGTTAATAGTAATAATAGTGGATATTTGTTAAGTGCCAGTGTCCACCCATTATGTTACTTGTCATGTCACTCAGACAATGCATATTTTCATGATTTAAAAAGATTGACTGGTCCATGCTGCTGATGTCCATCTAGGCCTACTATCGCTATGGTCATCCTGACATGTCATCCCTGGGTCCGGACACAGCGGAGAAATATACAGGTCATGTTTTTTCTTACTATTACTCAGTTACATATGATTTAAATACATGTAATAATGTCTGGGTAAGAATACAAAATAGATTTGACGCATGTTGTGTGGGAATCCTGTGGCATTCACCTTACGCACACGTGTTCAAGATGAGCCTTCATGACACGTTTTGGTCTGTCCAGATTTTACAGAAACATCAAGTGAGTGCTGTGTTAAACTGTGGGTCATACGTGAACTATTAAGGGAATGATGAATTATATTAAACCTTACCTGTGCTTACCTGTATGTAGCATGGTGTAGAGTAATCCCATATATCACTCCCTTGCATTGTCAGTTTGCAGACAGGGTTAATTACAACCTCTTTGATCATGCGGACAAGAAGTTCGACTTCGGATCAGAACCCACCTCCAGGTCAAGGACATTTTATGTACCAACCAAGTCTAGACCAACCAAATCACTGAATAGCTGCAAGAGGAAGGTTCAATGAATACGAGAATATGACTTTAACAATGCAATAGACAATGGTTACCAAGTCCCTGTGCGCGTGTTTGTGTGTTTGTGTGTGTGGGTGTACATGTTTCAAATATGTTTGTGTGTCTGTTTACAGATGGGTGTTCAAAATGTGAGACAGTAGGCAATTCTTTCCAATCTGAAAACCACGGTGTTAATTTCATTATTATCCACACAACCCGGTCTATCATTTGTGCTGGAAAGAAATCAGGGCCATTGTTAGAAAAGAAAAAGAAAACTCTTGACAGACTCGGGAAGATAGTCTCAGCTTGGAGGAACAGCGGAGGAGGCCACATCCTAATTCATGTGAAGGGTCAACTACCCGAGGACAAGTGCCTGGAACCATTTGATGAGTTCATAACCAGGACTCTCTCTGACCTCCTTGATGACGAAGAGTTATACGTGGACACTTATAAGCGTCGATGGCTCTCTGGGATAGATGGTTTTCAAGGCAATGCCGACTTTATTCTAGTGAGTGTGAAGGAAACGAGCGGGGTAGCTACTGCGGATTTCAACACAAAAGTAAGAAACGATATTGAAAACGTGCCATTAACCTCTGCCAGTTTGTTTACATGTATGGTCAGTAGACAGACAAACACAAAGAAACAGCTGAAAGGTTTGTGTGAAAATGTTCAAGATCTTCATGAAAGCAGAAATATTGAGGTCAAAAGTCTCCATGCTGACAAATTAAAGAATCAAATAGCAAAGCAAATTTCGGAAAGTCCATCAGTATTCGCTGATTTTATATGGCATCATCTCAAACTGAAAGAAAACGTCACCTCTTTATCCAAAGTTGAGGGAGGCGGTTCATACTTTGTTGGGATAAGTGAAGATACTCTTGAAATTGAGAGGTATAGAACCAAACTTATTAACATTGACGGGTTTTGCCTGAAATTTGAAGAATCTGAAATAATTCAAGCCATTAAAGCTAAACTTCAAAGTGACACAACAGCTTTATCTAATGGAACTTTCCATAGTGTTCCTGAGGACCTAATTGAAGTCAGGTTACATGGAATTCCTGGAACAGAGAGACGTGTTCTGGAGGTAGCTGTTGGCTGTTTTGACGGCATCATCTTCAGTGACAAGGACGGTCCAAGAGCTTATGAAGTAAAAAACAATGCTATACATCGGATGAACAAAGAGGCCTGGTTAGAGCGATTTCAGGCCAAACGAACAGACATTCACCATGGAAACGTATTTAGAGTTTACCAGAAGGACGAGTGATAGTGACGAGAGCGACGACTCCACTATTTCCAGCAGGTACAGCTCGGAAGGAGAAGTTCCATTACCGAAGTATGATGACCGTTTTGACCCTGATGATCCAGAACCAGGATTCCAGACTTCTGGTGAGACTTTGTTGATTTGCAATATTTACGCTATCATTGTCTCTCTATGACTTATACATTTGATGAACCTGTTTCAGGTGATGCCCTTCTATCAAGCATTGTCTCCACAACGGAACAAACTCAGATACTGAGAAAACTGTCAGCGACCGAATCATGTACGTATTAGAAGATGTTTGGTTTGTGCAATTTTGAGTAAATGATTTTTTTATGTTTAAATATATATAGAAAATACTGATATCATATTACACTTTTGTCTGTGATTGTGTGATGTGTGTATGAGTGTTTTGTATGTGAGTTGCTTACGTACATCAAACAATGCAAGACCTGTCTGTACTATTGAGTACTAGTCCAAAATCAAGCTATGCTATCTATACTTCAAGGCATACTGAAGCCAGGTCTATTTTAACATTCATCTCCGAGTCATCGAGCACATCTTGTGGACATCTCGTTCAGCTGAAACAAAAGTAAATTACTTGTAGAAACACAAGTACGCTATCGTTTGATCACATTTTTGTCTCCAATCAGTTGTAAAGTTTTAGCTTACAATGATGATTAGAGGACAACAGGTATGTGTAATTTCACTGGTTATACTTCTTTGTGGTTATTGTGTCAGCCTTCAGCATTTACCCGACCCATATTGCCGCCACACTCAACGCAGAGTATGCCCATATTGTACATAGACTGAGAGATCTACCAGACAGAGACTGTACAGCCGTCATCGCAGGAGGCAGCCTGCTGAAGCTGATAGACCCATCTTGGGAGGGGCGAGTACCTGCGTCTGTCCTGTGTGATATGTGTGTGTTCTCCCCGACAAGCCCTGTCATGGTGCTGACTTTCACGACTGGAGATGGAGACAACCGCAAGACTGTTCAATACAACACCAGGTTTGCGACGTTGATTGTTAGCCATGTGAAGAAGGATACTAATCTCGATTTCAGTGTTGTCCACGTCACTGTAGACAACATTGTAAGCCAGTTTCCTGACAAGGATAAACAAACGTGAAGATTCAGCCAAATCCATCCGTTTTCCTAGCGAACTGCACATGGATAAGGACAAGTGTACGACTGTTATGAAGTCCTTCCTGAAACGTCTATCCAAGGACACTGAGACGGAAAAGGTGTCCCCACCTTTGGAGGAAAAAGCATATGTGACAACGATATCAAAACAAGACGTATGTACACATACTATGTTTTCAATGAAAATTCTCCAGTGCCATGACTTAATTCAATAAAATTGGTTGTCCTTATAAGTCGTTTGAAAGGGAGGGTTTATCAACTGAGTGCTCTATAATGCACATGTTCTAAGAACAGGAAAGGTATTACAATCATCAGCGATATCGGTATTCTACAATGTCAGTTTTAATTTCTTCAATGCAAAAGAGTCTCTCTCACACTGGGCATACGTTCCTTTCCTTTTGTCCATGTTTCTTCGCAAGCTTTGTATCGTATATCTTGTGAATAAACCTTATAAAAATAAGGGAACACATGTGCTTTCGTGTGATCCCTTATACTTTTCTCTCAGTATTTTGTTTGTCTTTCACAACAACATTTTGTTCTCTTCCTTCTATGTGCATGCTTGTTTTCTATTTTAAGGCATTACAGCAGCAAATACGTGCAATGGAGGCCGATCATAAGGGTGTATATCAACATCATAAAGTTCAAGCAACTGTTCTGAAATATCTGGTTGACCAGGAGGAAAAACTAGAAGAAGAATTATCCATAGAGAGTCAAAATCTCAGCCGAGAAAAGCTATCCGACATAAATATATACTAGGCACATAAAGAAACTGTGCATTGAAAAATTTAAAATCTGAATTTATCAAACATGTGTAGACACACAAGGAATTAAACTCAGAGATTAGTAGCATGTATCCAACATGCATGCACGTGCCATGTTTCGTCATGTCAGTGGTTTCGTCCTTGAAACGTGCAATACGTTGTTGCACGTAAAGTTAGGAAAGAGAAACACAGCAAATGAATGCCACACTGTCACTTTGGAAAGCCCACGACGTCCAGTCATACGACCTATCCTGACACAACGCCATTGACAAGTTCGCCGAATGTGGTGCAGAAATCCTGTCCGCAGACCCTTGTTTGGTGGAGAAATGTTGTATTCACAGATGAGTCCAGGTTTAAACGTGCCTATAAACGTGTCGGAGAACGTTATGCACAGGCCTGTGTCTTTGAGAGGAATCGCTTTGGTGGTGGTTCTATGATGAGTTTGGGTGGAATGGAATCACACCAAAGAACTCCTCTGGTGATTGTTCAGGCCAGCTTAACTGGTGTGGGCTAACAGGGATCCGATTCTTCGACCTGTGGCAGTTTCTTTTCTGCAACGTCATGGCGTTGACATCCTAACAGGACAATGCCCGCCTTCATACGGCAAGGGTTGCTATGGATTTCTTGCAACACCACAACGTTGACTTACTGCCTTGACCTGCAAATTCACCGGATGGAGCATGTTTGGGACGAGATGGAATGACGTCTACGCCGTCTTCCTCATCCGCCAGGTAACGTCCTTGACCTTGCAACAGATCCTGAGAGAATCTAGCGTGACATCCCACAAGCCTTCCTTGCACGTTTGATAGGCTCTCTGTTCTCAATACCGATGGTGGACATACCCGGCCCGTTATTGAGCTTGGTCATAGTCGTTTGACCCCTGTCCCGCTTGTAGACTCGTGACTTTATTGTGGTTGACTTTTCAACTGAAATTCTCCCGACATCTCGTAGTCTCGTGATCTCTCAATTAAAGTTTATATATACCTTTGACATTGTTAGCGTACTTATCAACTGGGATAATATTTTGACAATGCACAGTTTCTTTATGTGGCTAGTATATATGGCTCTGAAAGGCTGTGACGTCATACAACATATGATGTTTTTGCGAAAAACGTTTTAGTGCTCTTTGGACTCTTACTGTATTTAGTATGAATATGTAACTGTTCCCGTTATGGCTGAAATACTGCTGATGTGACCATAAAAGTAAGCTTTCTCACAAATGTTCTTTCTGATATGATGTCGGTTTAATATAGAACACAATAATGAAACTCGCCTCTTATTGTCTCTTGATACCAAACGAAAGAGCAGAAACGATGGCAGTTGCAGTGCCATCTGTTTGATAAAAGTGTACGTAAACGATTTACAACAAGTCCTAGCACATAATGATCAGGGGTTTCTCATTCGAGGGCACATAGTTTGTCACCAGTTGTCTTTGAACGGTCGGTTATCTTCATTCCAGAAAAGATAAGCGCTGTAAGGGAAATGTTCATGTTATGAAAACTAATGCCTCGAGTGTGTTCGGCACCATTTTCACCATGGAGTATGTTAAGTTATGTGTCATATGATTATGGCATAGGGAGACGTAATAACATAAAACCGCGGTGATCTGTTTATTTCCATGTTGTTTGGCACTACAGAGGATCTGAGTGAGTGAGTGAGTTAATATTTAACGTCACTTCCGGAATATTTCTGCCATATTGTTACCGACGCTGACTGAAAAACAGAGAGCATTTGACTCGTAACAACATAACTTTATACACTATTCACAAACTCTAGATTATTACAGTTGTTTTAAAAGAAACCAGATTGAACCAAAATAATAGCTTATCAAGTCCTTTCTCCTTCTATGACACGTGTAATAACTTCGTTTTTTCTTGCATCAAGGCACAGTCGCTATAGCAATATGTTAAATTAACCTTTTACATGAAAATGTTTCCATATGGGAACCCTTCTTTTATAAAAGGCTTTGTAGTTTTTTTATGCGTGGAGAAAATTGATGCTTTTGGACTACCTTGATGTTAACATAATGCCCTACCATTTCAAAATCATACGTGTCCTTTGAAGTTGCTTATAGGATTGACGAGGGTTAAAAAATGCCACCCAAACCGCTTTTTTAATCGAACACGTTCTCTAAAAAATTACAAATTCAATTTCAATATTTTAAAATAAACAATTTAGTGTGAGTGTGGAATCAAACTTGACACCAAGATTACTCACCTCCTGGGTAGGTTCGACAGCACAGATTGGAAACAGGTCTACAGTGTTTGGGGTTTTTTTTGTGGATTTTGTTGTTGTTGTTTTATAATCTGTGCCTTCAGTTGTTATTTTGTCTTGTTTAGCAAAAGTGACATACAAAAACACTGAAGCCTTTTTAAAGTCTGCAGGAACAGGCAATTCCGGAAAGGATTGATTTACAATGTTAGTCATCACAGGGACAACATCATCCAAACAGTCCGTGGAGAACCGTGTCTGTAACTAGTCCAGGGAGCAAATGTCCTGTTGACACAGACGGAACAGTTTCCTGGTTTCGTTCTCATAAATCGGGGAAAATGAGGACAGTGACGCATGACTATCAGGAACGTCAATGGTGGGGACGGTAGTAACAGATTTCAACGTTCTATTTTCCACACTTGAAGGAAGAATTTTACTCTTTCTGATTCACACGAACGTTCTGAAAAACTGTTCATATATCTTCATTTATGATGATACTAACAGAATGGCCAAAGGTGTTTACAATACAAATGTGGAGAGAACATGTCACGAATAAGACAAATTAGAAATTATTATGGGGGGAATTTTCAATGATTTAACATTTTGTTACCAATTTGACATGCCCCAAATTATGAGATTCATTGATGGGAACACAAATTTGCCTGCAACTTCATTTAAGACCATATAGTGACGAGCATACCACATTTTAGGGCGAGTAGTATCAAAAGGAAAGTAAAACATAAAACATTTGAAAAGAGTGATTTCCGTAGAAGGATTAATAATATCAGAAGGAAATCACAGAACAGAAATTTTGAACAAGAAAACTTAGTCCATGTCCCTCTCAAGTATGTCCCTGAATCAATGAGTGTATGCGCATGCTTTAAAACATTAATATACTCATCGCCAAAAGAAACGCGAAATTCATCAGTATGTACTGTAAGGGAAACATGACGTCACACATCACTAAAATGTGAACTCATTGGTTAGTAGAAAATGCCATGTTTTCACTCATTGTCAGTATAATCATTTCACATTATTCACCTTTCTTTTGGCGGTGATTATATATTATGCAATAAAAATACCGGAACTTTGATCAAATTTATTCATATTTATTTATGCTCTAATGTGTTTTTTTTCACAGGTCTGCAACATTTGGATGCTGGTGAGAAAACACCCAGCACGTAAGACACGTTTGACTCTTTCTTATTGTTATTCAGAAATTAAAGCCATATATACAGAAAATCTAAGGATAAGGGGAGCACACATACATACACCTTTATACACAAATAGAAGAGAGACACATCAGAGAAGTTATAAGAAGGGCTTAAACCAGTAACTAAATCTGGGACACGTCACAAGGAGCATACAGTAACTTGTGAAAAAAACAGCTCGGAACAACACCACTCTGAGCGCTGCACCAGCAAAATTACCTTAGATAATGCCTGTCTATTTCTCAGTGTACCTGCATAACTAGTGTTACATCTAACTACTCAGTCCCTCACTAGAATGCAACGGTTGTGTATGCAAGGAAGCGAATCCCATAGCACGTTCATGGGCAATATAACATCTCCGGTACCAAAAGTCACCACCTTGTACATGAAATGTATCGAATTCATTTAAACATTTGGCAAATGTGGTTCACAATTGGTAAACAATGTCACACCTGACACGTGTTTCGAATATTTTAAGGATCTTCTCAGTCCTGTTGTATTCAGTAATTTCGCGTTTGACCCTGAAGTAAAATCGTTTAAACCAACCACATGTAAAACTTGTGGTAACTGCGATGACGTTCTAGGAAGTGAGACAACACTGGATAAAGTCATTGGTGCACTTAACTTAAAACAAATAAATCTCCAGGCATAGATGGGACACCTCCTAGTGCTATTAAAATCGTATCGGACGTCTTAATGCCTTATTTGACATTATTGTTTAACAACAGTTTGGAGACTGGCAAATTCCAGGATGATTGAAAAACTAGTATATTTGTTCGAGTGTAAACGAAAGGAATCGTCGATTTATAACTAAAAATATTCTGCAGCAGATAATATGTTCATTCCCTACACTTTAGTCAATAAATATTTGGGAATTCTACTGTATGTTTAGAAAAAGAAAAACTTTCGACGTGATCAGTACTAAAAACGGAGACTCTCAAAATACAAGCGATGTTCATTAAATGGGGAAGACATTGACGTCTTCTTGGCATAGTATTTTCATGTAGCAGCACTTTTTATAAGGCATGCTTTTATGAGCAAAACAGGCAGGTAAACCCCTCGTTAAGACCCTCGTTTTCCTGATTTATGAATTGGTACTTTTTTCATGATGTTTGACTGTAAAATCTTTACTTTACGGTACGGAAATGTGGGAAGTGTTGAATGGGTCCACATCAAGTTTTTCAAATATAAGTTAACTGCAGAACTTCAAATGCAGCTTTCCCGAGAGAGGCTATCGAATGCACTCATTCATATGCGTATCATTACATACTGGTTTAAAAGTACCCTGAATGCTTTGGGACTTACGTACCTTGTCAGGAGGACAATTTTACAGTAACTTTAACAGTACTTCACCACCCACCAAACCCATGATACACCCACTAACAATCCAATTGAAACTTCCAATCATTAAATATTTATCCCTTCACAAATCAGTTAACAAATTTTATTCTTTAACAATGCGATACTTAAATGAGAACTAATTTTATTAAAAAGATCCTCCAGGTTCGGGATTTATAATAGTTATCCCGTGTGATTGATATAACATTAGAGGACTTGATCTTCCTTGTCGATATGACGCACACTTTAAATGGCTGCAAGGCGGCGACACATTTTTTGAATGGGTGTTTGTGACTAGTCGGACTTAAACTATTCAGAAATTAGATTTTGGACATGTTTGAATTATATTCATATAAAGCACCGTGGGGATATACTCTCGGTGAGGTGGATTGTGTGCGTCGGTTCTTGTAACTGCATTCAGTGATGTAATTTTCTCATTTACGCTTTCTTTCTGTCTTTCAGAAGGCACGTCTTCCCGACGTGCTCTCTTTGTCAACAGCAGTTTACCCTGAAAGATCCCGCCCCCTACCTACTACCCTGCCTACACGCTGTGTGTGAGACGTGTGTGACATCTGCAGCTGGTGGTGAAATGACATGCTCTACGTGTCAGAGGCAGGTCAACCTCAATGACAGAATCCTCCAGAAGGATGCAGTCAGACAGAAGGAAATATTCCACTTGACGGCCAGACATCGCCCCGGAGAACTTCTCTGTACACACGAAGATGACGGCAACCAGGCTGTGTGCTGGTGTCAGCAGTGTGAAGAGTTTCTCTGTGAATACTGCCAGACTATGCACAGTAGCATTAAAGTTTCCAGAGAGCATGTACTTCAAGACATCATTGACTTGGTACCGACTGTCTCCAACATTCCAACATTTTGCAGCACACATGAACACGACTCTCTTTATCTCTTTGATAAAAGCTGCCAGAAGTTAATCTGTGCGAGATGTAGACTTAGCGATCACGCAAACCATGATGTTGAAGAGCTGGATGTGGTTGCCGATGCTATAACAAAACAGTTGCGCCTTTATAAGGATGCTCTATCAACGCTACAGAATCGCCAGCAGTTAAATATAAAGAGCGTCAAGAAAGGAAGGGAATTTACTCAGAGAATGCACACCTTTTGGAAAGAAACGATCAGCCATACATTCCAGACACTGAGATCACAACTTGGTCACAGTGAGAAGGAATTTCTTTTCGATCTTGAACGTCAGTCAGAGGAAGCTAATGCAACACAACATGCTCTTCTCAACACTTTTGAAAACGATGGGAAGACTTGCACAGGAGTTTTAGACTACATCGACAAAATCCTTCTCTATGGCTCAAAGTTAGATATCCTGGCCATGGAGGGTCCTGTTAGGGACATGACTCAGACATTCCAAGACACTGCTAGATCGGAAATACATGACAGTCCTCCGGCTCTCTGCAGCAACAGCATGTCGAAACTCAAGTCCATCACATCAGGATTTGCCACCCTTTTCACACGTCAGTCTGTTAAAGGTATGCAAGTTGGCAAAAACGTAATTGTTTGTTTAAATACAGAATGTGTACAGTTAGTATATAATGTGGTGATGGTTTGAGTGCATTGCATTAAGACTTATTTTTATATGAGTATTTATATAGCGCTACACTCCATCTCAAGTACATGTACATGTATGCTCAAAGCGCCTTCTTCTCCCTTCGATTACTGAACATCAATTCCAAAGGCCAATCTCAACTCCCCAGTGATTATACAGCTAGTGCAGCGAGTTAATGTGGCTTTCCCTTCCTTTCCAGGCATCAATTCAATTTTTTTCCTGCATGTTGCTGTACCCCGCATTGGACGGTTCTTTTAAGTGCACAGGATACCCGATGGGGGGATGACAAGAGTGAACGTGGGTCCTTACACAAAGTTTTTACACTTGGTCACAGGTGACCTCAATCCCCTCACTTCAAGCTCGCTGGATCCCCAGTCTGGCGCCTTAGACACTTCGCCCACTAAGCCTCCATAGAGACTTCCATTACATGTTTTTTAACACCGACTTTGTCTTATTCGTATATTTGTAGACGCAGATGCTCAAACTGATGATGTTTACAAGGCCGACATGGAAATGAAACACAAAATTGTGAGTATTATCAATGAGGGTACATCATGAGTCTTACCTGCAAATTTGAGTAAATAGTCGTGATTTGTTTTTAACAAGAAGCAATCTAAAATATATAGTATTTGTTGCATTATGAATTATTCAAGTTGATGAATCCTTCATACAAAACTTCATTGTGAAATAAGTACAAGGCCACACAAGATCAAAGAATTTAAGTAGCAATGTGACAAATATCACATCACCCAGTCTAAGTATTAGAAGGGAGACCATGCAATGGTAGACTAACAACTAGTCTCTGAAATTAAGATATTTCATGTAAAAATGCTTATAGTACAAAACATACAACACAATGAAAAGGAGCCCTGTGACCTTAATTTCTAGACTTGCCATATTTCCAAGACTTGTGTGGGCTTTCTCGGATATATCTGCTTCAAGGTCTGTACAACAGACGAATGCAATGGGTGATATTAGAAGCAGGTCATACAACATTTGTCAGTTTATTTCCTCCCAAAACAACAGGTAATAAAGGTCTCGCCTGAAATTCATGTTGTTTCATTAACAAGGATACAGACACCCTACTGGTCACATTATTGATCACCCTTGAGATTTGTTTTGTTTGTCTACAACGAAACTTCTAACTCAGTAGCATACTCGACATTTCCGAATCATGATCACGAAAACCATGTATGTACTACCTCACAACAATGAGTAGTTGAAGACATTTGTTGCAGGTCATTGCAGAACTGAGGACGAAAATGGATTCCGATGAGAAACATATTGAAATGCTCAACGCTCAAATCAGAAGCTTGCAAATGGTTTGTAGCATGTACTCTCAATTTGAAGAATACTTTGATGCAGAAGCTCATTAAAACTTTTTTCTGCCTGTGATATTCTTTCCTTTAGTTTCTGTTCAACTTCTCCGTTTATGTCTAAGCACAGGCATTAACTACATTTACGAAAGTCAGAGACAAACGAATTATAAATATGCATTAATTAAGAAATAGACCAAACACATAAGTGTTCTTCACTTGAAATAATAAATCAAACCATTTGCTTTTGCCTCTGTCACTGGTTTCAGAACAATATTTATATATACTAGATAACCAGATGACAAAATTCGTGGTTTCTTTTTAATGCACAAGGTTGTGTACTGTACACTAGAGGTTGTGACAACATTGAAAGAGTCTGCACACAATGTTGACACCAAGGTTTTTACACCCGGTCACAGGTGGGCTCGATCCCGAAACCTCAACCTCGCTGGATCCTCTGGATCCCTTAGCCAGCGTTAATTACTAAGTGAATCACTCTTTGTGACACTGATGTAAATGTTCCTTACCGTAGTGTAAAAGCACACATGCAAACATATTATGAATAGACTGTCTTTGTGGAATAATCCATAATGTGTAAATGGTTCGGTATGTTTTCAGCGCATTGAAGAGAAAGAGGCCATAGAGGATAGAACTGTAACAACCATTGACTTCTTGCTCGGTAAGTTAGCCTTCTCCCTTGATGATTCCCGATCTCATAACTAAACCTCAGCCAGACTACTTCACAATTCTATCAACAAGCTCGTGTCTGTCATCGTCGTGAGTGAGTGAGTGAGTTTAGTTTTACGTCGCACTTAGCAATATTCCAGCTATATGGCGAAGGTCTGTCTAAATAATCGAGTCTGGACCAGACAATCCAGTGATCAACAACATGAGCATCGATCTGCGCAATTGGGAACCGATGACATGTGTCAACCAAGTCAGCTAGTCTGACCACCCGATCCCGTTAGTCGCCTTTTACGACAAGCATGGTCACCTTTTATGGCAAGCATGGGTTGTTGTATCATAATGGTAAAGACATGCGAATTTTGTTTTTCTTCGAAACTGAAATCACCATTACTGACATAACATGAAATGTGGTGTACTTACTGATGCTACATGATTGGACACACAATAAAAAACATTAATCAATACACTTATTCTTAAACTAACATGACCTCTGTTGCGTGGTGCGTCGTAGCCACAGTTCAAAAACTGAAAACGAGACAAGAAAATTACACGAAATGCTCGCTCGTCCAGTCTGTACTTTTCTTCCAAGTGGTTAATGTGGACTGATGAAGGGTCAGCTGGATTTGTCAGATACTAAATTGTTGCTGTACCCCGCATTGGACGGTTCTTTTAAGTGCACAGGATACCCGATGGGGGGATGACAAGAGTGAAAGTGGGTCCTTACACAAAGTTTTTACACTTGGTCACAGGTGACCTCAATCCCCTCACTTCAAGCTCGCTGGATCCCCAGTCTGGCGCCTTAGACACTTCGCCCACTAAGCCTCCATAGAGACTTCCATTACATGCTTTTTAACACCGACTTTGTCTTATTCGTATATTTGTAGACGCAGATGCTCAAACTGATGATGTTTACAAGGCCGACATGGAAATGAAACACAAAATTGTGAGTATTATCAATGAGGGTACATCATGAGTCTTACCTGCTAATTTGTGTAAATAGTCGTGATTTGTTTTTAACAAGAAGCAATCTAAAATATATAGTATTTGTTTCATTATGAATTATTCAAGTTGATGAATCCTTCATACAAAACTTCATTGTGAAATAAGTACAAGGCCACACAAGATCAAAGAATTTAAGTAGCAATGTGACAAATATCACATCACCCAGTCTAAGTATTAGAAGGGAGTCCATGCAACGGTAGACTAACAACTAGTCTCTGAAATTAAGATATTTCATGTAAAAATGCTTATAGTACAAAACATACAATACAATGAAAAGGAGCCCTGTGACCTTAAGTTCTAACTTTCCACATTTCCAAGACTTGTGTGGGCTTTCTCGGATATATCTGCTTCAAGGTCTGTACAACAGACGAATGCAATGGGTGATATTAGAAGCAGGTCATACAACATTTGTCAGTTTATTTCCTCCCAAAACAACAGGTAATAAAGGTCTCGCCTGAAATTCATGTTGTTTCATTAACAAGGATACAGACACCCTACTGGTCACATTATTGATCACCCTTGAGATTTGTTTTGTTTGTCTACAACGAAACTTCTAACTCAGTAGCATACTCGACATTTCCGAATCATGATCACGAAAACCATGTATGTACTACCTCACAACAATGAGTAGTTGAAGACATTTGTTGCAGGTCATTGCAGAACTGAGGACGAAAATGGATTCCGATGAGAAACATATTGAAATGCTCAACGCTCAAATCAGAAGCTTGCAAATGGTTTGTAGCATGTACTCTCAATTTGAAGAATACTTTGATGCAGAAGCTCATTAAAACTTTTTTTCTCCCTGTGATATTCTTTCCTTTAGCTTCTGTTCAACTTCTCCTTTTATGTCTAAGCACAAGCATTAACTACATTTACGAAAGTCAGAAACAAACGAATTATAAATATGCATTAATTAAGAAATAGACCAAACACATAAGTGTTCTTCACTTGAAATAATAAATCAAACCATTTGCTTTTGCCTCTGTCACTGGTTTCAGAACAATATTTATATATACTAGATAACCAGATGACACAATTCGTGGTTTCTTTTTAATGCACAGGGTTGTGTACTGTACACTAGAGGTTGTGACAACATTGAAAGAGTCTGCACACAATGTTGACACCAAGGTTTTTACACCCGGTCACAGGTGGGCTCGATCCCGAAACCTCAACCTTTAGCCAGCGTTAATTACTAAGTGAATCACTCTTTGTGACACAGATGTAAATGTTCCTTACCGTAGTGTAAAAGCACACATGCAAACATATTATGAATAGACTGTCTTTGTGGAATAATCCATAATGTGTAAATGGTTCGGTATGTTTTCAGCGCATTGAAGAGAAAGAGGCCATAGAGGATAGAACTGTAACAACCATTGACTTCTTGCTCGGTAAGTTAGCCTTCTCCCTTGATGATTCCCGATCTCATAACTACAGACTACTTCACAATTCTATCAACAAGCTCGTGTCTGTCATCGTCGTGAGTGAGTGAGTGAGTTTAGTTTTACGTCGCACTTAGCAATATTCCAGCTATATGGCGAAGGTCTGTCTAAATAATCGAGTCTGGACCAGACAATCCAGTGATCAACAACATGAGCATCGATCTGCGCAATTGGGAACCGATGACATGTGTCAACCAAGTCAGCTAGTCTGACCACCCGATCCCGTTAGTCGCCTTTTACGACAAGCATGGTCACCTTTTATGGCAAGCATGGGTTGTTGTATCATAATGGTAAAGACATGCGAATTTTGTTTTTCTTCGAAACTGAAATCACCATTACTGACATAACATGAAATGTGGTGTACTTACTGATGCTACATGATTGGACACACAATAAAAAACATTAATCAATACACTTATTCTTAAACTAACATGACCTCTGTTGCGTGGTGCGTCGTAGCCACAGTTCAAAAACTGAAAACGAGACAAGAAAATTACACGAAATGCTCGCTCGTCCAGTCTGTACTTTTCTTCCAAGTGGTTAATGTGGACTGATGAAGGGTCAGCTGAATTTGTCAGATACTAAATCCTACCGGTACCGTGTGTCACCATGACCTACTGTAACCAAGAGGCCCCTTGTCTAACCTCGCAATAATTAGATGTACATATTTATGTCACAGGTGTGGCCAGAGAAGGTGTGGTTCATAAGCTGAACACAGGACCTGTAGACAGATCCATGTTGCTGAAGTGTGAGTACATTTATTCTCTACCTTATACCTTACATTATATACCTTATTGTCATTTGTCAGATTCCGTATGTGAACGGTTGAGTTCGTTCGGAAGAATCATTGGTCCACTCATTCCTTTTGGACACGTATAAATCGTGTGCTGGGAATACTGAAACTAATCAGCGTAATGAACGGATATAACAAGGACACCATGTATGGATGGCACACGTCCATTAGTATGAATACAAAATGATACAAAAGTAGACGAACAATACGACAGCACGAACTCACCAGGGGTTGTTGTTTTACCCAGCTTAATGCAGCGGTAAGGAGCAATCAGGCACTTGTTGGACAGACAAAGAACGGAAAGAACACAGTTGATCACGCCCACAAAAGACAAGTACTTGGGTACATGAAAGATCTTTTTTCGATCGTTTCCACAAAGGGACATCACCACCAGCTGATTTCATGTAGTCTGGAAACAATGTTTAGCAAGGATATTGTGAATATCTGTACCAGGGGTACACACGGGAAACGTCACAGATTGAGACAGACGTTATAACACTGGCAAAGGTCTAGACAGCAGAGAGTCACCATAGCTGGTGCAGACAGCTTCTTCTTATATACAGAAGATCCACAACGTATCAACGTGTATTGTCGAAGAGGCGAACACACAGCAACATCCGTGTGTGTGTTGAGCGGGCTCGGGGTGGGGGTAGGGACGGAGGGGACGCCGATAAACCTGATGACCTCAGGGAGCAGCTTTCTAACTTTCAGACACATTTGTTACCATAAATACGGTACAGGTTTCATGGTCTGCTCCGAAACGATGCCTCTGCCTACATGGACGGCGTCGCTAGAATAATGGGATCTAGGGCAGTCCCGGTGTTCATTCCCATTATGACCACTCACAGTTAAAGTGAGTGAGTTAACGTTTAACATCACATTTGCAATATTGCAGTCAAATCGTCACGAGAACACGTTTGATATTGAAATGATAATGAAAGATGTGTATATTATAAAAGCCTGTCGTCAAAGGACAGTAAAACAACTAAGATATGACAATTACTATTAAACTTAGTATGGAGAGTTAAAACTAATAGCTATATTAGGACAAAAAATATATATAACAGGGGCTATATATATATATTAGGACTCAAAATATATATAACAGGGGCTATATATAGCCAACAACTGGATGTAGATCACCGTACTAGGGACCATGAGGGCATTACTTATGCTACCTGCATGGACCCTAGCTGGATTTACATCGTCCATTCAGCCGCTGACAACGGTAGGAAGATGTAGCCAGAATTTAAGGTAACAAAAATGGTATGGTTGAGCACAATTGACTTTGAGTGCTTTCGACACATATGTACACACTCACAAAGACAATAATTTTACGCTTCTTCAACCCCCTTTGAGGGTACAACCACTAACAATCGCAATTTCTAATTTATACCACCCTATGTTTAAAATACAAATTATCCTTTTACAAAACGCGTAACAAAATTACGTAATAATTCTATTCCCTTTAAAGGTCACATGCGACCAAAAATCAAACATAATAAAAACACATTTATCACTTATTCGTGACATATAATATACATTACTGCTTCTAAAAAACAAATAAACAAAATTAGAAGTGTACAATCGCGATTCAAAAGTGCAATCACCTCAGCAGAGATGGTAAACTACCACGTGGCTGGAATCTGTCATTGATCCAAGTACAAAGCAGGACTTGAAACTGACGGGTTTGCACCAATTTCCATCAGATACAATCATCCCAAAAAAATGAATGTAGTTTGTTTGCAACCCACAGACATACAGACATGTCATGTGTATCACACCTACCTAATTACATAATGTGTCTGAGACGGGACTCGGGTGCACGTGTCATAAATCAATTTATTTTCTCTATGTCATATAGTCTGATATGTGTTCAGTTCAAATTGCATGTGGTCAATGATTGAAGCTGTGTGCTGCATGTTGTCTTTAGCAGACAGGCAGACAGACATATAGGTGTGAATAAACCAGACACTGAGCTTTCTCTGTGACAGACTGCTTACCACAATCAATAAGTTTTTGTGCGTAACGAGTAGATTATTTACTTATTTGTGTACCCAACCAAGATTAGACTACTGCTCACGACCTCATACTCTGGGCATGCGTACTGTTTCAAGCTGCCCGAACGTATTCACTGCGCATGCGTTATGGACGCAGAGTAGCACAGCTGCTGAAACCAGTTTTTCCCCCAGCGCTGGGGGAAATTTAGTGAAATGTCTGAACTCCGATTTCGCGGGCTTTTTTTTTCATCGCGTTTTTTTCAACTTTATAGATTGAATTGGCATTGTTGCTGATTTCTTTCGGTAAGTGCATACCGAAAGGTACCAGAAAGGTACAAAGTTGTGTTTTACTTTGCTTGTGATCTTTAAAAATTCAATTATTTAATGATGGCTGACAGTATTAACAAGTCCTTAACAGCTGTCACAATGAAATATTTATCCATTAGCAAAATCAATGCAATCAAGCTAAAAAGCCAATCTCAAAATTTAAATCAAAGTAATTTTGAGATTGTTAGTGGTTTAAACTGATTCAGGAAAATAGCGTTAACAGTTTTATCGGGCAATAACTTCAAAGACATAATTGCGCTTGGTGAAAATGACTGAGAAGATCTTTATCCTCGTCAGTTTATAGTTTGAATGGAACTTGGAAGGATTGTGTCCAATTTTCAAAACAAACAACCTGCATTATAAGCTCACAAAGTTTTGTTACCTCCAAATATCTAAACAAACAATCACAAGATCTCTGATTCATTTAGTTTCTAATCACTGATGTGCAATAGACAACATTAAACTGAGCTATCAGAGAAGACAAAACGTGAACTTTACTGAAATTGCCCCTGGACAAAAAACACTCACGTGGAACAGTGCAACCCTGCAGTATGACAAAGAACATCACAGAAAGGCTGAGATTTTGACGAGCCGAACGGGAGAAAAAATGTATGGAAAAAATGGGAACTTCATAACGAGAGAGTTCTGTTTGCAGACTAGAATCGATTCAACACGTTCCGAGTGAGTGAGTCAATATTTAACATAGGCAATATTTCAGCCATATCGTGACGAGAATATTAGCAATGAAAGGAATATATGTACATTGTAAAACCTGTCAACGAAGGACAGTAAAACAACTACTGGTAAACACATATAAGATGATCCACGACCTGACAAATGACCCCAATTTGCATACTTGGGAACGCCCCACAGAACGATCCACTTGAAATAAGAGGGAGACAGGTTGTCTGATAAATATCCAGATGTTCATTTTCCCCGTGCGTTTCACGCATGAATTGTTATAGCACACTCGATTTGGGAACGGGTACAATCCCAACGAATTGAATCAACACAATATACTGAGCAAATATGTTTATTTATGTTTATGTTTATGTCAAGCTACCTGTAGCAGCCAAGTGTACTCGCCCAATTCGTTGTCCCGCCTCTCTTGTCACAAATGCGTTTAGTGCGCTGGATCATCTAATATGTGTCTAGCAGTAGAATATCACAATCTGAATTGAAACTAGCGTGCAAAGTTAAAACTGATATCACTATTCGGATAACACAATATAAAAACAGGCTATAGATCACCAACAGCTGAAGGTAGATCACACGTTCTGAAATGATAGGCGAGTTCGTGTATACAGATGTAGGGGTGAGTGACTGGCACCAAAGTGTGTCCAAGCGGTGCACCATTTTGGTGAAAACCGTATGGGACGGGATTTATGGTCAGCAGAGGACACGACTTGTAATCCTTCATGGAACTTTGACTGTTCAAAGGTCGCACCAGTTGCGTTACCATATTGATCTTGCAACAGGACAATGCATGTCCGCATACTGCCAGGAGTGAACGTCAAAGTATTGCCCTGGCCAGATCGAATATGAATCCGATAGAACATCTCTTGGATCATCTTTATAGACAGCTGAAACGGCGTCAACCTCCACCAGCAAATCGACAGCAGCTGGAACACGTTCTCTGTGGCACAGAATTTGTATACTATGGCCGGAAAGTATTGGCAATAAATTGTTCAGTTTGAATGTCTAGTATAAACATCCTTGACAAGCTATCAAGTGCTTGGCTTCGTTCAAGAGACGACTGCGTTAATCCTTTTTCATTAGTTTGTGAAGAGTTATCCCCCTTGCTTACTTGCTGGCAGACGATATTTTTAGTGATCCTCGCTATGGACGATTTAGAGAAGAGTTAGTTGATTTTTAGAGTATCATAACTAGGATATCAGATCAGCTAAAGCGATTTCAAGTAGAACAGGCATCTCTTTGTCCACTGTTTATCGTGTTGTGAAACCAAATGCTAATGGATATGGCACTGAGCACCAGGGGGCGTAGGTAGGCCTGTCGGTGACAGGAAGCGGCTTGGAATTCTAAAAACAAGCGAAGGAGTTCAGAAATGATAAGGCTCGATACGACTGGTAGATGAACTGTGGTTGTCTGTAAGGTGGCCACTAGAACTGAACTGCATGCAGTGGGTTGGCAGAAAAGTCAGGGCAATAACCCAAAACATCGTTCAAAGCATTCACAGGCCTGGTTTCGGACAGAAATATGACATTATTACGTTGGCTAACCTATAGCCCTGACCTAAATCCAATAGAAATTGTTTGGGGGCTTATGAAGGAAAGTGTCAATAAGAACAATCTGACAAATATTGCTGAAATGAAAGAAGGGGTGGCCCGATATTGGGACAGCACTGACCACGAATTCCATGTGACCAAAGACGGTTGCGATAACTATCTGTCATATCCAGGAATTTCATGTTCACTGGTGGGTGGTTAAAAACATTCTCGTAAACTTCTCCATGCAGGAAACTCGACATTACATTTAACTTGTAAATCAGAACAACCCAGAAGAAACTCACAGACATTGGGGCAACCGTGGATTTTATCAAAGAAAGTATCTCGCTATGCAATACCACCTCAGCCTTATTTCCACGTGTTGCACGGAGTTTCTTTTCACAACTAGGCGCGTGTCGTTGTTTTGTGATCAGTGATACAAGGTCTACTTTTTTCACGGATAGCTTCACAGTTTCCCGAGTGGTCAAATTAAGTCACGTGACACTCCGACTTGGGTCTGACATGCATTCAACAGGTTCCTCATATGTCACATTTATGCGTTTTCTCATTAAATGACAGTGTATAGGAGCAGAAACTCTGTCGTTTGCTCTCGGTGGGTTTACTCACTCACCAGCATCTATCTGTGTGGGTAACCTAGAATTTCATTTTCAAATATATCGGACAAGATAGCGTTATTATCGTGTGTGGATATATTGCTGCAGATTGTTTCTACCTCTTCGAAACACTCACTTTCGAGAAATAGTCGCCTAACCATAGCTCGCTGAATCGCTGTACTTCACCCTACAGCCCGGATAAATATTATCAGATAATGGATTGCAAATTATAGATATATATGTATGTGTGTGTGTGTGTGTGTGTGTGTGTGTGTATATATGTGTGTGTGTGTGTGTGTGTGTGTGTGTATGTGTAACGATTTGTAATCGATTATATTGTAGTTATTCAAACAACACTTCGTATACTTATCACTTTATAAATTTAGCATTTAGCAACTTGTCATGTTTTGTTCACAATCCAACTATGTGTCTTATTTTGTAGGTATACCACTGAACATGGGCTATTGATATATACCTTAAATGTGCTTCTCACAATATATTAAGTCATCTCTTGTTTTCCCAGAACAAACGCATTTGAGGTTTTTGTTTGGGAGGGACAGGTTTTACTTTTCGTTAGTAAGACGGTCACCGCTTCTCAGGTTTTACTTTTCCAAACTTTAAAATGAACACCAACAATCAAAATGATACAAGAGTGTTTGAAAACAATTGAAAAATATCGTTCAAGATTAAACTAAGCAGGATTGCAACCACATATCTCAGTTCCGTAGTCAGACGCTCCACCGCACGACCATGGGGCTGACAAAGGTGGTGGGTATTGCCATTAAATTGATTTTACGCGCGCTTCTGTTATCGTTATGTATCTCATTAAATGATCATCTACATTGTAATTACCCATCATTGAAGGTATATATGTTAGAGAAAACACTTCACCTCGGTTTTGGTAGAAAATGTAAAACCATCGGAGTCGGGGTTTACATACCAAAACCGCGGAGGCGTGTTTTCTCATATACATCACCAACAGGTGAAGGTAGCATATATCAGTATGGAACTTAACTGTTTATGTCTTATTTGCGTCTAAATCCATATGTTGTAGGTACACCACTGAAGTATGACAAAGACAGAGCCAATCTCGACTACGTCCACATCAACACAGAAGGGGACCTGGTCAACAGGAAGTCTCGCACCAGATCTGCAAGGGTGAGGCGACTGAAGAGGTACATGGGCACATGCAGTTCATTCCCCCTCCCACAGGATGGTTGTCCCCAGTACTGGGAGGTGGAGAACAGGGTCAGTCTGGACAAACCACTCCCAGAGAACGGGCTCATCCTGGAGATTGGAGTATGTAGAGAGGAGGAGAGGGAGAGGGACGTGCATTATTGTATTAGTGAACGTCCTTACTCCTACAGTATGGTCGCCATTCGATGTACTAGACACGACGGGATATGCATTTATATATGTAAGGAGGGGAAGTGTGTGCTGCATCTGCCTGATACTCTCTCCAACACAGCAGGAGCATCACACACATCACATTACGGTGTTGTCTATGATGACGCCAGGAAGAAGATTGTCTTCATTGATGTGAAGGAGAAGAAAGTCATGTCGACCTTAGACAATGTAGACTCTACTGAAGCACTGTGGCCGATGTTCGCAGTGTATAACCCAAGTGTCCTCGCTGTCAGCATGAGACTTGTAGTGAGCAGCGACATCAACATGACGGGTGAGAAGAAAGCAATGATTGTCAAGGCACTTTCATGATGCCATGGTGTGAGAAAGATGTTCGTGTACTCTACTCAATCACGCACGCACGCGTGAAAAGGCGGTATGAGTTATTTGACTGCATGTATACAGTAACATAATCAATTCTACTGACTGTCATTTGACGATCACACACACTTCACTACACAAGAATGGAATGAATGAACCATTCGTATAATCACATGGATTAACAGGCTTAACCAATATATAGTGAACATTGTTTTACTGGCTTGGCTTTACTTCACACATTTGATTCGCGAACGTGGACAAGACAAGTTCGAATTCAAGTTTGATAGTGACAAGAATTATGTATTTGATCAATACTGTAGTTGAGCATAGGCATGATCATATATAACACATACACAGATTAAAACGAGCAGATGCAATTTATTGCAGCATATTCATTGCGGGTAATTCTGGGTTTCATCAGAAGTAATTAACTCCGCGTTTACTTCTCTACTTGGTGTTCTTGGCAATTTCTGGCGACGCACATGTTTCGATGCTACGACGTCCCGAAACCTGAAGACACATTTGTTGAATGCGAGGTTATGATGTGCCCTGAGCTGTCCAGGTTGAGCGATGCCTCCACATGGAGCTGGCATTGGGACATTCCTGTCCTTGCTGATGTTGTGCAGCACAGCACAGGCAATTATTACCTAGGTGAATATTGGAAAAAAATGGTATGTAGTGAGGACACAACAAATGGTCAAGATACTTCTGTCAATTTAATTTATATGTAGGATGTAGATGACGTATTGTTGCATGCATTTGACCAAGAAACGTGTAATTTTAAATGTTTGAATGTTTGTGAGAAAATCATCCATGGAAATTATTGTATTTGAATACCCAACTCCTGTTATTCATCAATCATCGTGGCATTCATCTATAAAAATTATTTGTTCAAAACTAATTGTTTTGGCATCATTATCTTTAAAAGGGTGCACTTCACATATAATAAAGTGTTGGTAAAATCCCAAACCTTACTAATCTCACACTTATAGTATTTCATCCTGTGGCAATCGTTTACTTTAATTTAGTAGCTGTACAGAAAATGCCACCATTCAGATAGATAGATAGATAGATAGATAGATAGATAGATAGTACAGTTACAGTCATATTTGTTTGTCTAAACTTCTTACTTGATTCTTCTTAAACAGGATTACTGAGATATGAAATCTTTATTACAGTTCAACTTTAGATAAAAATAATTATTTGTCTGTATTGAGTGAGGTCCTATTGACAGTAAGATCACATATTTCTAACTTGTCCACTCTCTTTATGTTACTGTTGACTGTAGAAAGTATTAGACATTTTTACATTCTTGTTTGATTATTGTTATTGTCTTCATTAAGTAAATGTTGTTGTTTGTCTTAATAATTGTTTTAGCTTTTTTTTATTTATCCGATGCATATGAACACCTTAAGGTATTATTGGGGAAATTATAGGTGTCTTTAAATTTCATTCAAATTATGATTTTTGTTACCTCAATAGAGTCCTGGGAAGAACATTTTGTAATGCTATACCTTGCAAGCCTTCTGTGGGGAGAGTCTGATGTCTCCATGTAGTACATGAAACCATCGCTTCAGTTGTCCAGTACCTCTTTCCATGCAATTTCTGGTCTTTTATGAGATCTGAGAATGTGCAATAAATATAGCTGGAATCATCAAATGATCTTATGATGTTTATGGGTGGTATTATGTCAAAATGGTTATATCATGACTCACGTTTGTTTAACAAACGTATGATGTCATTGATAAATCACTGAGGATGCATTTACGACTGAGGAAGTGCACAAGGTACGACATATTATCCGAAAAATGCACTTAGCAGATATGTAACTCTTCCGTTTCGTTTTTATGTTGGATGTTGAATTTCATATAACCAAGTGAAATCACTCTATGTTGGTTAGCACTCGAAATTGACTAGAAGAAATGACCAAAATACCTGTTGTAGTTTGCCTGTGGTCCAGGAAGAGGACGTAAAAATGGTGTTAAAATCCACCTCCGACATGGGTAGCCACTGTCGCCAAGCAAATGACATCTTACGGGAACATGGTTCCCCTCAAACAGCCGACATAACCCGCTTGTTGTCAAGATGCGGGAGTCATGTGTTGAGCCAGGCCAACGTGCTACGATATCGATGATCTGGTCGTCGCTGTCAATCACTACCTGTGTATTAATACTGTGATAGTGGTGCCTGTTAATGAATTCATTCTCATTAACTGATGGGGCCTGAATTTGAACGTGCGTGCCATCAACGACACCAACTACACCGGGGAAGTTAGCGGTCTGATAGAATCGACGCTGGTGTCGTCTTATTTCTTGGGCATGCGTGGGAAAGGTGACAAATCTTCTGACCATACGCTGGCTTGTGAGTGAATTAAGCGTTTGTTCGACGACTCTTGAAATGGAGTCCATGGTCATCGCCATTGCACATTTGAAATTTGCCAGTGGCAAGAAAACGTAAAGTAACGAGAACTTTTGTAACGCAGGACACTGCACAACTCCGATGCGTTACGGGACTTAAATCGTGTTCAAGTAGATCACAGATGTAAACAATACTGTTTCTGTCAAATCTGTACCTTTGGAGCAGCTCAGTATCATCTAATGTATGCAGAACGTCTGTTCTTTCATTAAATGCTCTTGGATTACGCGTGGCAGCCATATTTCTTTTACATGACTTAAGTCAAAACAAGTTGATTTAAGCCTAGCAAGGGGAGTCTTAAACAGTTAAAGGTCACATGCAACCAAAAAATCAAACATAATTAAAACACATTTATCACTTATTCATGACATATAATATACATTGCTGCTTTAAAAATACTAATGAACAAAATTATAAGTGTACAATCGCGATTCAAAAGTGCAATATTTTGTACTTGGGCTTACTTTCCCCGAAACGAAGCCCTCGGGAGACCGAACCCAGTCATAGCGGGTGGATATGCACTCAAGTGTAACGACGGCTTCCGATTGGCTGGTTCATTTGCTGATATGCTGAGGGTTCATTGTGTGTACGGAAAGATGATCTGTTTGATGGGCATTTTAGAAGTATAGCCAGTCACAAGAAAGTAAGATTCTTTATGGATAACAACTTCTTTTTGTATACTTGATGCGTCGTTTCAGTATTGATTCATATACTGTTGTCAAACAAAATCATATAAACTAAAAGAAGTCGTTATCCATGAAGAATGTACATAGAGATGCTGGGTTTTGAAAATACATGTTCTCCGAATTTCGCTCGATCCAATCAAAAATCACGTCAGTAGAGATGGTAAACTAACGCGTGGCTGAAATCTGTCATTCGTCCAAGTACAAAGCAGGACTTGAAACTGACAAGAGTTTGCACCAGTTTCCGTCAGATCCAGTCATCCGAAAAAATGAATGTAGTTTGTTTGTAACCCACTGAAATAAAAACGTCATGTGTATCACACGTGCCTGATTACATAATGTGGCAGACACGGGACTCGGGTGCACGAGTCATAAATCAACTTATTTTCTTTATGTCGTATAGTCTGATAGGTGTTAAGTTCAAATTGCACGTGGTCAATGATTGAAGCTGTGCATTGCATATTGTCTTTAGCAGACAGGCAGCCATACACATAGGTGTCAATAAACCAGACATTAAGCTTTCTCTGTGATAGAGGCTGCTTCTTACAATCAACATGTTTTTTACGTAACGAGTAGATTATTTACTTGTTTGTGTATACAACCAAGATTAGCCTACTCCATTTCACGATCCTATAATCCGGGCACACATCCTCTTTCGAGCTCCGCCAACCTATTCACTGCGCATGCGTTATTGGCGCAGCGCAGCATTGCAGCTGAAACCAGTTTTCCCCCCAGCGCAGGGGGGAATTTAGTGAATCGTTTGAACTTCGATTTCGCGGGCTTTTTTTCATCGCGTTTTTTTTCAACGTTGTAGGTTGAATTGTCATTTTTGATGATTTATTTCGGTATGTGGATACCAAAAGGTATCAGAATCTGCAAAGTTGTATTCTATTGACCACTGTGACAAGAATGATTGTACTTTTAATGTGTTTGCCTTTATTTACATCGGTTATTCAGCAAAAAAATGTACATTTTCAGAACCTTGTGCAACTGTAACAATATGCAGTTCAGTCAGGAATGGTATTTGATGACTGGAGCTTTATTTCAGAATTATATGCACTGATGCTTTAAATATTTAGGAGCAAGTGTACTGCACACCCAACTGCAGACGAGTGTAGCTGCTGTCAGGAAAACCCTACAGTTGTGGCAAAGATGGAAGAAGTGGAGAGGGAAGGCTTGCCACCAGTAACTTGCATCACTTTACACCCAGGCTTTGGTGGGATGTGCTGCAACAGATGGGTGCTACAGACCGCTTACTTCCAGTACAGACAGCAGTATGGCGAGGGAGATGTAACTGGTCAAGCTGTCAACAGGTACTATGAATAAACCTGTTTTCGAATTATTCAGAAGGTTATATCTCCTTTTGACTGGATTCTGATTTATATAAGTTTTAATTTAGTGTTGGAGGCCTCGTGGACACCAATTTTGAATTCTAAATCTGCACCTCGCTGTTTAAACAATCTTAGAAAATATTTCATATCTCCACAACCTAAGGCAATATGGATATATGAGAATCAAGTTTTTAAAAGTAGCATTCTGATTTGTGATATTTATAATTACAATATTTTTTGCTTTCAGGCAGTACAGGTACACAGCCTACTGTTATTGACCACACTGTGATAGGCTTCAATTTTGGATGTCTGGTAGCGTGGGAGAGTTTCTGAGCATCACGAAGAAGACGAGGCTGCTCAAGGAGTTCACAGAGCTTTTCACAGGCCTTGGTTCCTGTGAAATACAAATTTGTCTATCCATTAACAACATTGATAACATAATAGAATACAACAGAATGGAAGATCCATTGTAAATGACAACTCTTCCCAACTGAATATCAATGTTATTTAGTGGACTATTAATTGTCAAAATGAGATTGTCATGAGCACATATATCTTTCTACCATACCTGACTTCAACCATTTCCTCTTCTAGTCATCTTGGCCTAGATCTGGATGCAGGCAGCTGGGGAAGTGTTTCCCATGGCCATAATGAGTATTCTGTATGTGGTTCACTACTGACAACCATTTGTCTCTGATGACGTCCCCATTGCCATCAGGAGTGGATGCTGCGGCCCAATAGAGGTGATTGCAGATACTGCGGATCCATCTGCCAACTATGCTGCAGTCTTTTTCTTTCACCAAGGCCTCCATCTTCTTTCGCAAACCTATATTTTTTATAAAAAACTGGCTCATAAGTTAAGTGATTATTGAAGATTAAAGAAATACCAGTACATTCTTTGCAAGAAACATGAAAGTAAAGTGCAGATACATTTATATCTGTAGCTGTGTCCAAATGGTAAATAATTATTGCAAATTACAAAGAAACTGGTGAATAATGATCCACGAAAATCATAATCCAAAAGCTAACTGCAGTTTGTATTGTTAATAATTTCAAAGTACCTTTAGCCACATGCCAGACATCATAGTGGTGTACAGTGTCAGGCATCTCTTCTCGTATCCACTTCTGAATTTGGAGATGTCGGTCAGTCACAATGGTGGGGATGTGCATCTCCTCTTCTCTGAGGAAGTGAACACTACGAGTCAGGCCCTCTTTTTCCATGGCGTTGGAATTTTTCACCTCATTGCTCTGAAGAAAGAATTTAAGATCTTGTATAGATATTACATACATGATACATCACATCTTAAACCGTTGTCGCACTACTCTACTGAACGTTGTAAATGAATGTCCTCATTGTTCGTCACTTTTTATATTCATCTTTAGACTGATAGCTTACTCTTGGCAGGGTATAAATCCATTTCATTCTATTCCCACCACAAAATTATTTCGTGACCCAGTGTGTAAGCATGTATCTTTCACTAAAGATTAAATTCCCAATGATACATATTTGTAATTACTATTTTTGTGCAAGAACAATAACAAAGAAACGACATAAGATATACCTGCACTAGTTCTACATGAACAACTTTACTGGTACTCAATTCCATCAGGGTGTAAGAGCCAAATTTAGCATTGTGGCCTGGAGTGTCTGCCCTTCCATCTCCACCCAGGATGAGAGGTTCCTCTGTAAATCGAATTTCGTCCAGGAGCATCCTCTGTTCTTCTTTCCATACACGCTCAATTACTGGGTGTAACAGGGTCCTCTGATGGTTGAAGAAAGTCCTGAGACTATTTGAACACATACCGAGGTACTGCAGCACTAGAAGTGTTTTCTTGGCAGGGATCCAGAAAACAGAATCGAGGAAGAGAGCAGAATGTTCCCAGCTGGAATGCTCTTTATGTAGGGATGACTATCCCAACAACGAGAGAAAGAACAATACTGACTGACCTGTTGAATGGATAAAAAGGTTCCAACACAGGTCTTTTTCACAGATGTAGGCAGATTACATGCAGGACATGAGGTGAACAGTTCCAATAAGCAGCTCTCAAAGACAAGGAACTTCTTCTCTTTTTCGTGTGAAGACGACTTGAGACTGGAAGAGTGTTTCAAATTGTCAGGAATGAAATAATCACAATAAACATGTCACGCATGAAAGAATTCTCATGTTCATTATTGCATTAGTCATTATTAGGATCTTCTTTTCATAACAATAACTATAAATATTGTCCTTGTGTGAATATTTGAAATATGTTATGCACCTGTTGAGCGCCTGGCATCCATTGTGCACAACCAGTTATTGCATCATTCTATGCTTAGATGAGACCAATTTTATGTCTTGTTTAACAAAAATCTCCAACGTTGCCTCATCCAGTTGAAATAAAAAAGACTGATTATCACCCTGCACCCAAAACAAAACAACACATTATGTGTTCCTACAACTTGTGATCTGAAGATTTCTTATTTTCAGTAATATTTCATTGTTTTAGTTTCCATTGATATTAGACACAGTTTACAGCTTATAAGACATCAGTGTCTACGTTTTTGAGTTCTGGACCAGAAAATTGATAAACTGGACCTTTCTACACCCTCCAGTCAACAATGGTGGGCGGGGATGAAAATAAATCTAAAATGTACCTGAACTCAGTTTAAAAAAATTGTCACAAATGTACCGGTCACACTTGCTGTCAAAGTCCTCTTCAGCACTGTCCTGTGTTGGTGCTAGAGGAGGTTGCCAGGTTGGGTCCATCTGATCGTGGGCTGATCCGGGCTTGACCGTGTTGTCATAATCATGCAGTGGTGGTTGTAGAAGTGAAGACTGAATTCCAACAGATGTCATCTTCACGGCAGACACGGTGGAAGTCCTTGTAATACAGAATATTTATACTGATACAACAATTGCACTCCACATCTACCTTTAGGCTTATAAAGTATCAAAAATCAAATTGACATGCAACCTTTCATGTAGCAGATCGTAATACTAGCTGCTACTAGGTCTAGGTTGGTAGACCAGAAAATGAGTACAAAAACAATTAAACTATTTTGGAGGCCATTACTCAACATATCTGGAGTAGGTAGGACAAATACCTTTAAAACAGTCAATAACAAAATACACAGTTTCCATACTTTTCCCGATTATTTTTCACATATTGCTTTTGCAGGGTTGGCAGAATTGCAAACCATGTTTTCATGGTTTTCTGTGTAGCATTAGATATACTAATTTCATTGTTACAAAATGCTCAGCTTGAAAACTGAAATATTTTAATGGTTGATTGTCACAGACAAATTCAGTGTATGTTTTACTGACACCTGTGTGTCTGCCTGCCTGTCTGACAATATACAATACACAGTTAACACCTTTCAGGCTACACACCATAACCAAAGTACATTGATTTATGGCTTGGGCACCTGTTGTCTACCTCTGTTGCATTATGTAATTACATGGACAGGCAGATGTGCAACATGACATGTCATGATTTCTGTTGATTACAAAATGTGCACCTGTTGTCTACTTACACCTTTCAGGTTACACACCACAAAAAAAAGCAATTTGATTTATGGCTTGTGCACCTGTGTCTGTCTCTGTCACATTACGTAATTACATGGGCAGGCAGATGTGTTACTTGTACACATGACATGTTATGATGCCTGTTGATTACAAAATGTTATACACACTGGTACCTTTGCACTCAGATTTCACAGATGCCTGGGTTGCAGCCGACCTCTCGCAGACATGTCCTCTCTTCGAAGTCTGAGCTGATTACTCTTTCAGAATTTTATTCAATAATGGCAGACTAGCTGCTGACTCCTATTAAACAAAAGTAAAAGTCAACATTAAAATAGGAAAATTGGCGAGAATAAACTATATACAAGTAATTTTGATAAATTATTGCCTTTAAATTACAAACACACAAATGTCAAAAGCAATATGTCATTATTAGACATTTGCTCCTTTGATACTTGATTTACTTGCATTATGCCACATGACTGCCATGCATACAGATATATTGTTGTGCACGCAATTATATTGTAGTGTTTCTGGAGTAGTTGTACTTACTGCTGGTAGTACGGAGATTGAGCCTACATCTGGAATTGCTTCCTCCACTGTGGCAGCTGGTTGTGGAGTAGAGTCTTGATTACACGATCCACTGTGATCTTCTAAGAGAAGGTCTAATGTAGACGTGGTTGTCAGGTGGGAAGATCTTCTTGAACATCTGCTAGCAGTTGTGCAATTATCTGTACAAAGTAAACAAACCAACATTACAGACGGAATTTATTATAAAATATTGCTAATATGTAGCATAATATTTAACATATTTTTTCAACTTTCATACAATACCAATATCAGACAATTATAGTCATAACTGAACAAAGAAAATGTATTCACAATATGACACGACAGTAAGTAGTATTAATTTGAATCTTGTTTTTTCTCATATTTCTTAAATGTTGAAATATTTTTTTCCAAATGAATTTTCACAGTTATGCTTCAGTTATGACCATATGTGGAGTAACAACATTTGGACAGAGGTGGTTTTGTGGTAACTATATAGAGCAAAATCCTTGAAAATGTCAACGTATTTCAAGAGCAGATTCATACACAAAATTACTGAGTGAACAGTAGTCATAAATAGTAACGGGGCATGTACAGATTACACATTCTATTTTGCTTCATAATTTACTATTCATGATGTGCACATCTAAATATTTGAGTCTACTATTTACCCTGTCCTTGCTTGACTCTTTTCTCTTTCGCTTTGTTGGATGTCCGAACATGTCAACAAGAGGTAGAGGCCCGGTGTTTGGTGTCAGTTTCTTCTGGATCGAAGGTATTGCTTTCGGCGACAGCAGTCTCTTATTCAACGTCTTCTTCCAGCAGTCATTACTAAAATGATCTGAGCATAATCTCGAATGCTTGTTGTATTGTCACCACGAACGCTTCTCTCGAACAAACTGCATCCATTTTTCTCGGATCACTGGATCGGACGGAAACCGGTGCAAACTAACAGTGTCAGTTTCATGTGATGCTTTGTACTTAGACGAACGACAGTTCGCAGCCATGCAGTGGTTCACCATCTCAGTATATGTTGACTGAATCGAACGCAAATGCAGAAAAAATGAGCATGTGTTTACAAAATCCATCTTCTATATATATGCACACAGCTGGGTGAATCAGCAAAATGAGTCAGCCAATGAAAACTCCCCGTTACACTTGAGTGCATATCCACTCGGTCTGACTGGGTTCGGTATCGCGGCCGCTTCGTTTCGAGAGCGGTAGACTCGAGTACAAAATATTGCACTTTTGATTCGCAATTACACCCTTATAATGTTGTTTATTTGTTTTGTTCTTTATCGGTTTTGCATTTTATGTATCACGAATAAGTGAAAACTGTGTTTTAATTATGTTTGATTTTTTGGTTGCATGTGACCTTTAAGTTGTTTGATAAATACGGCCCCCGGTCAACGGGGAGTCGGACACCAGACCTGCAGGGGAGGGGCAGGGGCGACTGAAGATGTACTGGGGCACATGCAGTACTGTCCCCATTCTACAGGGTGGCTGTCCCCAGTACTGGGAGGTGGAGAACAGGGTCAATCTGGACAAACCACTCTCAGAGAACTGTCTCATCCTGGAGATTGGAGTGTGTAGGGAGGAGCAGGGGGGTGTGCATCATTGTATAGTTGGACGTCCTTACTCCTACTGTATGAACGTCTCCTACTGTGCTGTACACGGGGGGATATGCAGGTGGATATGGAAGGAGGGGGGGTGGTGTGTACTGCATCTACCTGACGCGCTCCCCAACACAGCAGGGGCATCACACACACTACATTATTGTTGTCTATGATGACGCCAGGAACAGGATTGCCTTCATTGATGTGAAGGAGGAGAAAGTCATGTCGATACTGGACAATGTAGACTCTAGTGAACCCCAATGGCCGGTCACTGTCAGCATGAGACTTGTAGCTGGCAGCGACATCAACATGACAGAGGAGAAGAAAGCAATGATTGTCAAGGCACTGGAATTGGAATAACGGCACCACGAGTGATCCTCGTTTGTCTATGCATTAAATTATTGACGAGTAGTAGTAGTAGTAGTAGTAGTAATAGTAGTAGTGGTGGTGGTGGTGGTGGTGGTGGTGGTGGTGGTGGTAGTAGTATTACTGTTGTGAACAGCGTGGAGTTCTGCCGGGTACAGCAAGTCGACTTCGAGTATGCAGCTGATGTTCGAATGTGGCGCAATGCTCATTATATCGATTTCATCGTCACACAATTCACAACTTCCTGTAGCTACCCATCCATAGCCCATCTATAGACATTCTTGGTATCGAGATAGAGGATGTGGTTGGAGGGTTGATTCGGATTAAAGTCCGCCTCTCGTCTTCAAAGTCAAGCAATCTCTCCTTGACGCAAAGTCTGCTGATCTCGTCTTCTGCTTGTTCGAGGGTTCTTTCATCGAAAGCAATGTGCTCATCGATATCCTTGAGTTAACTCATGTTGTTAGCGGTTTTCAATGCTTCGTCTCGGCCATAAATGTCCCTGTTGGGAAACTGGAAACCGTGCGGTTTTTCTCGTGCGGGTGTTCATGAGATAGATCTTCATATTCTCTTTCAAAGGACTGCGTGCCGTTGCTGTTGATTAAGAACTTGGAATAGTCTCGGTACGGACTCTCGACGTAATTACTGTCTAACTTTAAAGCAGTGTAATATTTCATGATCAGCTTCAAGAATTCGTGGCTCAAGGTGTCTCTCATGAACAAGGTCTCACAGTCATCAGGCAAGAGAGTTTATCACCACCCAAATCGTCCATTGGAATATCGTCACTACCTTCACTGATGGTTATCATCAGTATTATTATGGATCGCATTACATTGGAGCTATCTAAACCGGCACGCATTGGGACTGAATAAATAATCCGCTTTAAGCAATGTGCCGGATTGTACAGCTGAAGAGAAACGTACAAGCCACGAACGGGAGTGAGATTTTACGCCAATGTTGACAACTTGCCGGATTGGACAGGTGCCTGTTTTCACAGCTTTCACTGTATTTCGCTTTACAACTGAGACATACATTACGTCAAATAGATCAGTGTAGTTACGCATAACACTAATCTCAGTACATTGATCATATCTGCATTTTTCCACGTGAGCAGTGGAGCTATCACCACCTCAAGGTTGCATCACAGATATGTTTATTCCAGAACGGCTGATGTTTTTATTGGAACTAATACTCCTGAGGATTTAATTCCCTGAAGTCCTTTAGCATATTGTACACAAACGTTGTCCCTGATCATGATTACCTTCCATAAGAAACGAATTCTGTCAAGTAATTATTCTCCTGCCTGCACTATTTATATTTTACATAATGTTTCAGATGTTGATTTGCAACTGGCTTGAAATACACATACACATTTGCAATGTTACATGTATTTCCTCAGACCCGGCGCTTATTAAAGACCCGGCGTTTATTAAAATACCGCTAACCTACACCTTGAAATGTTGATGATAGGATGTCCTCATGTAAGGGACTTTTCCTTAATATATGTATTTTTAGACCAAGGAAGAATGCATTTGCAAAACGATGCTTAGGTCTATACCCGGCGCTTATTTCTTAAATCACTGCATTATCTTAGGGGCGTAAAAGAGGAAATACGGTATATGTTGTCTTCTGTGTAACCGGCCTAGCACTCTAATGATATGTTTACTAGGGTAGCCTCCCACGTACACACTTGAGGTCACAACTGTCTCTTTGAAATATCTTTCAGATATTGTTTGACCTACACGTATATACAGTCAAAACAGGCAGTCATTGGCACTGAAGAATTATTCTGGTTTAGACACTGTGCCAGATTGTAGAGCTGATGATAAATGTACAAGCCGTGGGTGGGAACTGAGATTTTGTGTCGGTTTTGACAACTTGCCGGATTGGACAGATGCCGGTTTTTACAGCTTCCACTGTGTCTGTATCACCCGTATATCGCCCTTTCTTAGTTGGCCGCTTAAGATCCGAGTTACAATCGGTCTTCAGTAACCCATGTTTGTGGTAAAAGGCGACTAACGGGATCAGGTGCTCAGGATCACCGATTGGTTGACACTTGTCTTCGTATCCCGTCTTCATGAGGCTGATTGTTGATCACTGGGTTGTCTGGCCCAGACTCGATTATTTACAGACCGACAGCTTATAACTGAGTGCGGCGTTAAACAACAACCAAAAAAACAACCCTTGTTCCTGTGATGCAGGATTTCCACTGGCAGTTTCACGTTGGCTTAATAGTGTCCTTGATACTTAAACCTTAGCACCTACATGCACTGATCAAAATAATATGAGCTGAAAGAACAAGCGGTCGTACGGATTCAGTGTACTGGATCGAGTGGACCTGTCCATGTTTAACTTCAGCATGGTATCTGGCCCCATCAGTCTAAATAAGTCCCTAGTGTGGTGATCTTCTTTCATGTGTTGGCAATCTATAGCCCATTTTTCTATGGTATTGTCCTTTATAGTTAAACTGTTTTAGATCTAATTACTAGTTTCACATTTTTCTCTGTGATATTCTAGTTCGTTTTACTGTCCTTCGTTGACAGGCTTTTAAAATGTGCAATTAATTAATATGTATTTTTGTAATAAATCGTTCTCGTCACGACATGGCTGAACATGACAAATAGTGCAGATTTGACGATAAGATTTTACTCACTCACTCAGTGAACTTAGCCCCAGTGTTATTCTATACACTCCTACACTGGGTCTAACAAAACCTAGTGGGAGGTCGCGTCAAGTAACCTTTGAGCGACATATGGCCGCCCAATCAAATGCGTGTTGGCTACACGGATTTAGCCAATCAGACAACGGTTACTGTTACGGTTACGTTTGATGGGAGTTACAAAATACACCGGTCACTGACAACGATCTCTCAACAAACGAAAATCCGGTTATAACACTGATATTTGACCTGCAGTATATACGCTTTTTGGCATGTTGGCATGGTTACCATTACCTAATATTTCCGCAAGCTGACATCCTTGCATACTGCCAAAAACGCTATTTTCAGCGACTGTTTGTTCATTGTTGTGGCGTGCTCCGTGCGCATCTTAGGGACAAAAGCATTCAGAAGCGTTCGGGCGCAAACCTAAGCGTGGGTGAAAGTCAAAAGGTATGAGCGAATGTCCACTTACGTGATTTGGTAAGCTGTGCTTTCATTGGTCAATCTCAGAGGTTACCTGACGTGACCTCCTACTGGGTTTTATTAGTGTAACGAATAACACAGAAGCTATGTTTGCTGGCCCCTCAGAACTGATATCATGCGAGTACGAACCAGACACTAGCAGTCTTAGACTACAGTTTTGCAATACTGATTACGTCACACACAGACTGAGTCTGAATTAATTGCATTCAAGAAAACCAAACTAAGCATATCTATTAAACGCACTTGCAAACAAGAAAATTTCCGTGACGTAATTAACTATGCTGTTTCCCACTATCATGCAGTATATAACGATACCACTACAGTAATCCTTGGGTGTGTGTAGCAGCATGAGTTTTCACATTATGAATTGTTCTTGTATCAGTTTCCTTTGTTAGGCGTGACGAATATTTGCATGTATTTGTAGCTTGGCTGCACAATTATATATAAAGTAAAATTAGCTGACTATGCTTTTCTATCTTGTGCACTGTTTTAGGATATTTAGTTATCTCATCGCGCTTGTAATTCTAGTGTTTTCTTTTATTTGATTAAAACATTTCACACAAAATACACCCCTTGTTGCTGTTAAAAATATACAGTGGAAGCTCTCAAAACCGGTATTTGTCCATACCGGTAAGCTGTCAACACCAGCAAAAAATCTCAGCCCCATTTGTGGCTTTTACATTTATCATCAGCTCTCCCATCCGGCATGTTGTCTAAAATAGATTATTCCTTCAGTTCCGATAAGTGCCGGTTTGGACAGCATCCAATGCCATATGAATAGTTCAAATTTTAGTTCAGAATCTTGACTTTCAGTAGCGGTGGGGTAATATTGTGTTTACAGCGTTCGTTCAGCAAACCGAAGTCCCGGGTTTGCTTTTGTACATGGGTACTAATGAATCATATTTCTGGTGTCTCAGAATAGAAGTGGAAAAAGACATTCTCATTAACTAAATTCCTTATTATTTAGTAAAACCATAGAAGGGTGACATAGAACAAATCCAAGAAATGATTACAGACCAAGTACAGAATACACAGGGATGTGAATAGTACTAACACTACTTACATATCAATATACGACTATATCGTTGGATGCTAAACTAGTTACAAGCTTAACCTTCCAACAGCCGACTGAAACACCATTTTACAGGTCTGGAGCACCATTTTACAGGTCTGTAATGCAGGAAACTATCTTCCGAAAAACAGTTCATTTTTCTTTCCTGTGTTGAGCGCGTTCAAAAAAATTCTCATATTATCCACTGTAACTGAGATAATCTTCCAACTGGTTAATACGACAACGTCGTTCGCACGCAATGGGATTGATGGCCAGTTGTAGAATTATACACACCCTGTTTACTTTGTTGATTCTCCCTTCACAAGGCCCAAATATTCCAATTGTCTTTTAAACCATAATGATTCCATGATATTTTTGTTGTATATAAGTGAGTGAGTGAGTTATCATTTAACGTCACGTCAACTAGCGTAGAAACTTAAAAGCTAACATTATCACTATTTGGACAGTACAATATAAAAACAGGCCATAGATCGCCAACAACCAAAGGTAGATCACCATACGAGCGACCGTGGGGACTTACAGTACCTCTGCTACCTGCATGTTTCCTAGTTGAATTTACACCATCCCCTCAGCTGCTGGCGACTGTATGCAAGATTAGCCACAATTTAAAATTACACATATTCTACGACTAAAATAGTGAAAGATTAAATCTGACTTCAAATGTTTGGGACTTACGTACCCTCTCAGGAGGACAATAATTTTATGGTACTTCAACCCCCTTCGAGGATACAGCCACTAAAAATGTTATCTGCTAATTCAACTTCCAATCATAAAATGTTTATCTATTTACAAGTCCTGAAACAGATCTAATTCTTTTAAAAACGCAATGATTAAATGACAACTAACATTACTAAAAAGATCCTTCATACTTCGTGATGTAAAATAGTTATCCCTTGTGATTGAATATTCAACACAATCAAGCAAAACATGCTTGACTGTGATTCTTTCATCACAAGGGATACAAAACGGAGGATCCTCACCTTTTAACAAGTACTCATGTGTATACCGCGTATGGCCAATGCGACATCGTCGCATAATGACCTCCTCAAATCTGGACTGACAACCCAAGTAGGTGTAACCAATATACGGTTTTATTTCATGTAATTGATACCTACTTGAGTGTCCCACTTCTTCTGCATTAGATCACGGATATAAGATCTAATTGTAGCTTTGTAATCTGAATATGGAATAAGAAGTGGAGTCACAGATTTGTTGAGTGCCGCCTTGGCAGCAAGATCAGCCAGAGTATTCCCTGAAATGCCTACGTGGCTGGGTAACCAGTAAAAGACGATGTCGTATTGGCCAGTAGCAAGATCATTATTCAATTCAATAATTTCTATTAAAAGTGGATGTTTGCAAGAAATATTTTTAATAGCCTGAAGGCAAGAAAGAGAATCGGAATAGATTATATATTGTTTACGTTTAGGGTGTCTTTGAATATATTTGAGAGCTGTTAATATGGCGTTAGCTTCAGCGGTGAAAATAGAACTATTATCTGGTAATCTAGAAGATATTGTTCTGGATCCAATGACAGTGGCACAAGCCACTGCGCCTCCGTATTTGGATCCATCTGTAAATAAGGGTTTGTAACTGCTATATTTATGTTTTAATTGATGATATTCTTATTTACATTGTAAGTCATTTGTTTCTGATTTTTAAATGATGTTAATGTTAAGTCCACTTGTGGCCTAACCAATTGCCAAGGAGGAGAAGAAAGAAGACGGGAAGGCGATATACTTTCCAGCTCAATGCCGGCAGAAGAGTGAGTGAGTGAGTTAATATGTAACGTCACATCGGCACTATTTCAACCATATCGTGACGAGAACATTCAGCAATAAAAACGACTATTGTGTCCATTATAAAACCTGTCAACGAAGGACAGTAAAACAACTAGGATATCACAATTAGCATTAAAACTAGTGTGGAAAGGTAAAACTGATATCATTATATGGACAATACAGTATAAAACAGGCTATAGATCGCCAACAACAGAAGGTAGATCACCACGCTAGGGACCATGGGGACTTACAGTACCTTTGCTACCTGCATGGTCCCTAGTTGGATTTACACCATCCCCTCAGCCGCTGGCGATTGTAAGAAATTGTAGCCAAAATCAAAATAACACAAATACTACACTTAAAAGTCCTGGAAAGTATAAATTTACCTTGAAAATCACGGATATAAGTTCTAATTGCAGATTTATAATCACTGTATGGAATAAGAAGTGGAGTCACAGATTTGTTGAGTGCCGCCTTAGCAGCAATGTCAGCCACTGTATTCCCTGAAATGCCTACGTGGCTGGGTAACCAACAAAAGACGATGTCGCATTGGCCAGTTGCAAGATCATTATACAATTCAATGATGTCAATTAAAAGTGGATGTTTACATGATAAATGTTTAATCGCTTGAAGACAAGAAAGAGAGTCTGAATAGATTATATAATGTTTACGTTTAGGGTGTCTTTGAATATATTTAAGAGCTGTTAATATGGCGTTAGCTTCAGCTGTAAAGATAGAACTATTATCTGGTAATCTAGAAGATATTGTTCTGGATCCGATGACAGTAGCACAAGCCACTGCACCACCGGCCTTGGACCCATCTGTAAATAAGGATGTATAATTGCTATATTTATGTTTTATGATGATTGGTGATATTCTTGTTTATACTGTAATTCATTAGTTTCTGATATTTTAAATGTAGTTAATGTTAGGTCAACTTGTGGCCTAACCATCTGCCATGGAGGAGAAGAAAGAAGACGGGAGGGAGCTATGTTTTAAAGCTCAATGCCGGCTGAAGAAAGAAAGGGTTTAATTCTGTGCCCTAGAGGTGGAACAAGAGAAGACTTCTTGTCGTACAAATCATCATAAAGGGGATTGAACACACAGTTATATACAGGGTTAGATTCATTAGAGTGTAATTTAGTAATGTATTGTAAGGACAATTTAATACGACGTTGTGTAAGAGATGGTTCATCGGCCTCAACGTAGAGACTGTCAATAGGTGAAGTTCTAAAGGATCCAAGACAAAGTCTTAGACCTTGATGATGGACAGCATCCAATAGCTTCAGGCTGCTTTTGCAGGCTCCACCATATACGATGGAGCCATAATCATGTTTTGAGCGAACGAGTGATCTGTATAAGTGAAGGAGGGTAGTCTGATCCCCTCCCCACTTTGAATTAGAAACAACCTTCAATAAATCAAGTGCCTTTAGGCATTTGGCTTTTAGGGATTTAATATGGGGCAAAAAGGTCAAATGTGAATCGAAAATTAAACCTAAAAACTTAGCTTCCTTTGATGCCACTTAGAAATAGTTCTGGGTCTTTGTGGGGTTTGTATTTACGGCAAAAGTGGTTTTTGATTTAGAAAATTTAAATCCGTTTTCGAGACACCATTTGTTTATTTTGTTTAAGCATAACTGCAGTTGGCGTTCAATAGTACGCATATTTTTACTTCGACAAGAAATATTAAAATCATCCACAAATAACGATCCATCGACTGAATCATTTAAAACCATGGATAAACTATTGATCTTGATACTAAACAATGTAACAGACAAAATACTGCCTTGTGGAACACCCTGATCCTGACTGTAATGGTCAGAGAGGGTAGAACCCACGCGGACCTGAAATTGCCTGTCATTTAAAAAGTTGGATATAAATTGAGGCAAGCGGCCTCGTAATCCAAAGTCATGTAAATCTTTTAAGATTCCATATTTCCATGTCGTGTCGTAAGCTTTCTCTAAATCAAAAAAGATCGACACTGCGTGTTGTTTATTAATAATGACATTTTTTAAGAAAGACTCCAAGCGTACTAAATGATCGACAGTACTTCTGTTTTTACGGAAACCACATTGTATATCTGTTATGAGGTTATTGGTTTCCAAGTACCAAACAAGTCGATTATTTATCATACGTTCCATGGTCTTACAAACGCAGCTAGTTAGTGATATTGGTCTATAATTGGAGGGATCAGTATGATCACGACCGGGCTTAGGTATGGGAACAATAATAGCATCACGCCATGACGAAGGAAATGTTCCAGTTGTCCAAATGTCATCCAAAATATGTAAGAGCCTCTAAACAAGACTCAGGTAAGTGCTTGAGGAGCTGATAATGTATACCATCACTGCCTGAAGCAGTATCGTGAGCCTTGTCAAGAGCAGTATGAAGCTCATGCATCGAAAATGTTTCATTATAATCTTCCCCATTATCTGAATTGAAATGCATAGTTTTCTTTTCTTGCAGTTTTTGATATTTTTGGAATTCGGGTACATAATTAGATGAGGAAGAATGTTTGGCTAACGCTTCACCTAATTTATTTGCAATATCTGATTTATTGGTCAATAATTGATTCCCATCTTTAAGATGGTGAACGCTAGATTTAGAGCCCTTACCTTTGATTTTCTGGATCATACTCCACACCTTTGATATTGGTGTGTGCGAATTAATCTTCGATACGTAGTTCCGCCAAACCTTCCAAGTACCAAACAAGTCGATTATTTATCATGCGTTCCATGGTCTTGCAAACACAGCTAGTTAATGAAATCGGCCGATAATTGGACGGATCGGTATGATCACGTCCAGGTTTAGGTATCGGTACTACTATGGCGTCACACCATGATGGAGGAAAGTTACCCGATGTCCAAATATCATCAAAAATATTTAGGAGAGTTTCTAGGCAGGATTCTGGTAAGTGCTTCAGGAGTTGATAATGTATGTTATCAGCTCCTGTAGCAGTGTCATGAGCTTGATCAAGAGCAGCATGGAGTTCATGAATAGAAAACGTTTCATTATAGTCTTCCCCATTATCAGAATTGAAATTAATAGTTTTCTTTTCTTGTTGTTTTTGATATTGCTGGAATTTTGGTACATAATTTGAAGAGGAAGAATGTTTAGAAAGGGTTTCACCTAGTTTATTAGCAATATCTGATTTATCAGTAAGCAATTGATCTCCATGTTTAAGATGATGGACAGTAGATTTAGTAACTTTACCTTTGATTTTCTGGATCATGTTCCATACCTTGGACATGGGTGTCCGAGAATTTATTTTAGATACATGATTTTGCCAAGATTGGCGTTTGTTCTGTTTAAAAGTACGCTGTGCTTTAGCATTTAAAATTATAAATTTATTTAAATTATGCACCATGGGATGGCGATGGAAATAATGTTCTGCCTTTTTCCTTGCCTTCCTAGCTTGTTTGCACTCATCGTTGAACCATGGTTTTCTTATGTGTGGAAGTGCAGAGGACTTTGGTATACATTCATCAGCTATAGATTTTAGGTCATCAGAAAACCTTTTGATAGCGTCAGGAACATCAATAAAATATTCAGGTTGAAGCCTGGCAGCACACAACGTTTCATATAAAGGCAAGTCAGCCTTTTTAAAATTCCATCTTGATGATGGAGGAATATCAGATGGTGTTACAGATTTCAGTATAGTAGGAAAATGGTCACTTCCACAGAGGTCATTGTGGACTGACCATTCGAATTCATTTAGTAAGTTGGAGTCAGTTAATGACAAATCAAGAGCTGTATATGTTCCTGTGCCAGGATTTAAATATGTATTGGTACCATCATTATATATACATAAATTATTATTTGAAATGAAATCCTCCAGAAGCTGACCTTTAGTGTTCGTGATTACACCACCCCAAAGTGGGTTGTGCCCATTTAAATCACCCATGAGAATACATGGTTTGGGTAAATGATCGTAGAGAGTTTGTAGATCAGCCTGCATAAGAGTTGATGAAGGCGGAATGTACAATGAACATAAAGTAAGCGTAATGTTCAAAGTCATGCGCACTGCAACAGCTTGAAGATTAGTTTTCAGTTTTACAGGACTGTGAATAACATCATGTCTTACAAGGATTGAAGATCCTCCGGTGGCTCTATCACCAGGTGGGGAAAAGTGATGATATGCATTATATTGACGTAAGTTAAAAGTATTTGTCTGCTTTAGATACGTTTCTTGCAAGCAGAATGCTGATGGTGTAAGGTCTTGGACTAATAGGTGAAGCTCATTAAGATTAGTCGTTAGGCCCCTGCAATTCCACTGAATAATATATGAAGAAACTATTTCTTTGGGGGATTTATTGGGGATCTACCCCTTGATTTCCTAGAGGGCGACAAGCTATGTGCCCTACTTTGGATGTTTTCGGACATATCCATGTTTTCTAAGGATCCAAACTTATTAAAAAGTTTGATGGTGTCATTTGAACCTTTGGAGGTTCTGCTACTTTGACATTTTTGTATGTCATTTTTGATTTTGATTTTATTTTTGGTAATATCTTTCCCATTATTTTGTGATTGAGGCTTAGGCATAGGCTGTGATGATGAGGACGATTGTTCTTGAGAAGATGACCGTGATTGAAATGGAGCAAGTGTTTTTGGAAGTGATTTAGTGGTCTGGGTCGACTGGTTGGGTGTGTATATTTCAGGTTTCTCTGTATCCACCCATGTCAGATCAGTTTGGCACTCCATTGACGAAGTGGATACATTTGCTTTGTGACAGACGGCAGAGGGTATTCTCGTAACTGAGGCATAAGAAGTGGTCTGGTCTGTTGGGGAAAGAACAAGTTTCTTGGCATCAGCAAAACTAACATTTTGCGTGAACTTAATTTTGTTTATTTCCATTTGTTGAATCCAGATGGGACATTGTTTCGAGAAAGATGAATGTGTCCCAGAGCAGTTTGCACATTTTTTAATGTTGTTATTGCAATCCTCAGTAACATGAGTTTTCTCACTGCAATGAGCGCATGTTACCGAGTTAGTACATGTAGTGACACCGTGTCCATACTTTTGACATTTGAAACATCTCAGTGGATTGGGAATATAGGTATCAACACTGAGATTGCAATATCCTGCTCTAACTGATTTTGGAATGGTTGGTGAAGAAAAATGGAAAAGATAAATATTAGTAGGTTTTGTTTCAGAGTTTATTCGTGTTGTAAATCTTTTGACAAAAATCACTCCTTGCTCTTTCATTTCTGCAGCTATATCAAGTTCTGGCATATCAGAAAACAGTCGATCTCTGTCTCTGACAATCCCTTTGCTCGTATTCAGCGTCCTGTGAGGGGAAATTGAGACTGGAACTCCAACGAACAACTCGGTAGACATCATGTTGGTGGATTGCTGTTTCCGATTACACTCTATAAGGAGAGAGCCTGAACGTAATCGCCTGACATTTCTGACCTCACCCGCAATACCATGTATACCTTTTGATACTGCAAAAGGATTTAATTTAATAGGTGATTTGTCAAGAGTTTCCATAACGAGAAATCGTGGCCAATATTCGATTGAGCTGGACGGTCGAGGTTCATCATCATCATCATAGTCAAGGTGACGTTTGTTTCTTTTCAGGGGGGGTTGTGTAAGCCATGAGTAATTTAGTATGGTTCATCATCTGAGCTCCCCACCCACCACGGAGTATCACAAGGACAATGCTAAAAACAAGTGGGCCTCCGACTTGCAGCACCAAGGATACTCAGATGATATACTCCAGCAGAAGAATTATAAATAATTGATCTACCAGATTGGCCCATGAGCCACCGCCTTCGGGCATAAGACTCTAGGCAAAGTTTAAATACATATTAACATTTTTCCAATTCCAAATCATTGCACTGTAATAATAAGTCCAAGTCCGAAATCAAACAATTCCAAATACAATGTGTGCATTGACATGTAAACAGTCCATACACAGGACTTGGCATGACCAGCCGATTGGTTGAACCGGGCCCATTCAACCACCCGTCTAGGTGAAGTAAGGGTTGAAGGGGTGTGTTGAGCAAAGGGAACGCGCTTACAGGTCCCCAGTGCTCTCAACCCCCAGACTCCCGTCCTCCACCGACACAGGGCCGCAACCCACGGCAAACGGGTTGGTGGACCAAATATCCCCCCGGGTCCACTACGGGGGTGTCGGCGAGCTCTTGGCGTTACCCAGCACCCACCACGAGGAGGTGGCTCGCCACGGGTGCCTATAGCTGTTTGAACAACTTCACCTGATACGTGACTAATAGTCTGAGAGGCAGACGTTGTAAAAAAGCCCTGACTGCCAGAAGTACTATTCACATGAACAGGTTTCTCAGAAGCCACCCAGGTCAAATACGTTTGACACGAAGAAGATATTGTTTCTGGTCGTCGTGAGACAGCAGCAGAGTATGTCACTGTGGGAGAGGGATTATGTTGATTCTGGATAAGGACTTTGTTTTTAGCCTCCATGAAGGAAATATTTGTTTCATACTTTAATTTAAGTATCTTAGATTCCATTTGCCATTCAGGACAACATTTAGAAGATGAAAGATGACTGCTTCCACAATTGGCACATTTAATATCATTGCTGCAGTCAGAGTCCTGATGATGTTCACTACAACGATGACAACGAGGAGTGTTTCGACAGGACTTAGACCCGTGTCCAAACTTCTGACAGGAATAGCAGCGGAGTGGAGTGGGGATATACACCTCCACTCCGATATTGAAATAGCCGGCCTTGATTGATTTTGGCAGAGTGCACGATGAAAAGGTAAACATGTAAGTGAGGCCAGGTACAATGCTACCATCCTGCTTCTTAACAGGAAAGCGTTTCACGGAAGTTACATTCTGTTCCTTAAGTTCAGACACTATTTCATCCTCGGACATGTCCGCCAGACAATGGGCTCTATCCCTAACAATGCCTCTACTTGAGTTCAGAGATCTGTGAGCTGAGATAGCAACACTGCTGTTGGCAAATTGATGTTGTTGCAATAAATTTATGCATTGATGTCGTCGCGCACACTCAACAAGAAGTGTACCTCCTCTGAGACGTGAAACGTTCTTAACCTCTCCACAAATAGATTGTATTGTGTTTGAGACTAGAAATGGATTGATCTTGAGTGGTTCACCATTGGTAGATTCAATAACTATGAATTTTGGCCAAGGTTCTTGGTGTGGTGGACCTGAAACATCTTCATTACAAGAAAGATGATCAGCCTCTAAACGTCTTTTTTGTCATTTCTCGTGGAACCAGAAAGGGTGATTGACATGGTGATGATTATAGATTCAGCACTCCCGCTCCCCACCCGCCACCCGCCACCGAGTGTCAACGAGGACAGTGTTGTAATGCAGTGGAACTCCAGCCTGCAAACACTAGGGATACAGGAGTGGTATACTCCAGTAAATACGACATGAGTAGCTACATTTGTCTACCAATTCAAATGCTAGGCTGGTTCGGCTACTAACAAGAAATTGGAGACATATAGAACACAGAGGTCGACATCACCAGATAGGCCCATGAGCCACCGCCTTCTGGCATAGGACTCTAGGCAAGTAGGTATAGCAAAAAGGTATTACACACTAGACATCAAAAATGACAGATGCCCAATAAATCAAATGTGCGAAAATACTTTCTATGCACAGGGCATGGCGTGACCAGCCGATTGATAGAATCGGGCCGATTCTACCACCCGTCTAGGTGAAGTAAGGGCCGAAGTGGTGTGTTGAGCAATAGGAGCAAAATGGTTCAGTCTCCTGCTGCCCTCAACCACCAGGATCCCGTCCTCCACCGACACGGGACGCAACCCACGGCAAACAGGTTGCCCAATTTAGTCGCCTCTTACGACAAGCAATGGGGTGCTGTGGACACATTCTGTCCTGGGTCCACACGGGATGTTGTATATAAAGGACCCCATTCTTAATTTGTAAATAAAATATGATCATCATAAATCAAAATATATTTTCGATATATTCTCTCCTGAATATGCCGATTTTTTGTTTTTGATTTTAGTTTGGGGGATTTTTTTCTGCTTCCTACGGAGTAGACATGATAAGATTCCAGATCTTTGTCTAAGTCACCTGATTAAAATACCTGAATACGTCTCAGTCTGTTGGGGTACGGTCAAGATGTAATCAGTTTGAATGATTTGTATGTTTTCTTTCTTCTGCTTAGGTGAACAAAAGAACTCTATACCGGCAGTATGGCATTATGTTCGTGGTGTAGGTGCCTTTTCTACATAGATACGCATATGAGCAAGATATACGTTTGCGTAAGTTCAGTGTGTACATTCTTTTTTGGGCGGAGCTGATGTCAGCGTGTAAGGACAAAGGAGCCAGCGCACGGCAACAGTCTTGACTAGGGTACATGTGTCTGTGTGATGTTTGATGAACGGTTTTCAAGGATTACTACTGCAGTTTCAACCTAAAACAAAGTTGCTACCATAGAAAAAATTCATATGAAACAATACATTTTACAAAAATACACGCCTGTGCAAAGAAAAGAAAAGAAAAATACTGGTTAACCACATTCTCGAGCCAACATTTTCAAGGTCTGCTCCGAAACGACATCTGGAGTGAGTTAAGTGAGTGAGTTAATATTTAACGTCACATCGGCAATATTGCAGCCATATTGTGACGTGAACATGTTACATATTGAAATGAAGAGGAGCATATAGTAAAAACCTGTCAACGAAGGACAGTAAAATGACTAGATTATCACATTGAGAATATGAAACTAGCGTCGAAATCTAAAAAATAATAGAACAATACAAAACAATTTGGACATCACAATGTAAAATTGGGCTATAGATTGCTAACAACTGAAGGTAGATCACCATACTAGGGACCATGGGGACTTACAGTACCTCAGCTTCCTGCATGGACCCTAGCTGGATTTACACCATCCCTTCAGCCATTAGCAATTTGGACAATGCTAGCCATACATTAAAATAACAAATATACTACGATTAAAAACTGTTGGTAAATTTAAATTGACAATGAAAGTATCGGGACTTACGTACCTTCTCCGGGGGACAATAATTTTACACTGCTTCAACCCCCTTTGAGGGTACAGCCACAAACAATCAAAGTTACTAACATAAACTACCAAGCATTAAAATACAACTATATACAGAACATATTAATCAAAATTAATGATTAAAGGATAATTAACTGTGCTAAAAAGATCATGAAGTGTGTTCACATTGAAATATTTATCCCTTGTGATGGATAGTTCAACACAGTCAAGCAGGATATGCTTGACTGTAACTCTCTCATCACAAGGGATACAAAACGGAGGATCTTCACCTTTCAACAGGTACGCATGGGTATACCTTGTGTGGCCAATACGACATCGTCGCATGATGACCTCTTCAAATCTCGACTGACAACCCAAGTGGGTATATCCAATATACGGTTTTATGGCGTGTAATTTATTTCTTCCCACTTGGGTGTCCCACTTTTTCTGCATCAGATCACGGATGTAAGTTCTAATGCAAGCTTTGAAATCAGAGTAAGGGATAAGAAGTGGTGTAATAGATTTGTTGAGTGCTGCCTTGGCAGCAAGATCGGCCATTGTATTTCCAGAAATGCCCACGTGGCTGGGCAACCAACAAAAGACGATGTCGCATTGGCCAGTAGCAAGATCATTATACAATTCAATAATCTCAATTAAAGGTGGATGTTTACAAGACACATTTTTTATAGCCTGAAGGCAAGAAAGAGAATCAGAATAGATTACACACTGTTTATGTTTAGGAAGTTGTTGAATATGCTTAAGAGCCGTTAATATCGCGTTTGCTTCTGCAGTAAAAATAGAGCTTTTATCTGGTATTCTAGAAGATATTGTCCTGGATCCAATGACTGTGGCACAAGCCACTGTGCCACCGTCCTTGGATCCATCTGTAAATATGAATTTGTAATTGGTATATTTGTTTTTAAGTTGATAATATTCTTGTTTATATTGTAAGCCATTGGTTTCTGATTTTTTAAATGAGGTCAATGTTAGGTCGACTTGTGGTTTCACCAAGTGCCATGGAGGAGAAGAAAGAAGTCTGGAAGGAGCTATATTGTCCAGCTCAATACCAGCAGCAGCAACAAATGGCTTAATTCTGAGCCCAAGAGGCGGGACAAGAGAAGACTTTCTGTTATACAAATCCTCATAAAGAGAGTTAAAGACACAGTTAAATGCAGGATTTGACTCAGTAGAACATAATTTTGTAATATATTGTAAAGAGAGCTTTATACGGCGGTGGTTAAGAGACGGTTCATCGGCCTCAACGTACAGACTGTCAACAGGAGAAGTTCGAAAAGACCCAAGACAAAGTCTTAGGCCCTGGTGGTGGACGGAATCAAGTAATTTTAGGTTGATCTGACAAGCTCCACCATAGACGATGGAGCCATAATCAAGTTTCGATCGTACCAACGATCTATATAAGTGAAGGAGGGTAGTTTGATCCCCTCCCCATTTTGAATTAGAAACAACCATTAATAAATCTAGTGCCTTCATGCATTTTGCTTTTAGATATTCAATATGAGGCAAAAACGTCAAATGTGAATCGAAAATGAGACCTAAGAACTTAGCTTCCTTGACAACTTTGATGGGGGTGCCACTTAAAAACAGTTCTGGATCTTTATGGGGTTTGTATTGACGGCAAAAGTGTATACTATTGGTTTTTGATTTAGAAAATTTAAAGCCGTTTTCAAGACACCACTTATCTATTTTATTTAAACACATCTGCAGTTGCCGCTCAATAGTATGCATATTTTTTCCGCGACAAGAAATATTAAAATCATCCACGAAGAGTGATCCATCTATTGAATCATTTAAAACCTTGGATAAACTATTGATCTTTATACTAAACAATGTGACAGACAAAATACTACCTTGCGGGACACCCTGATCCTGACTGTAATAATCAGACAGGGTAGAGCCCACGCGGACTTGAAATTGCCTGTCATTTAAAAAGTTGGAGATAAATTGAGGCAAACGGCCTCTTAAACCAAAATCGTGTAAATCCTTGAGAATGCCATGCTTCCAAGTTGTATCGTAGGCTTTTTCGAGATCAAAGAATATCGATACTGCATGTTGTTTATTTATGAGAGCATTCTTAACAAAGGATTCTAATCGTACCAAATGATCAATGGTACTACGATGTTTCCTAAAGCCACATTGAATATCTGTGATAAGTTGATTGGTTTCAAGATACCAAGTTAATCGATTATTTACCATTCGCTCCATGGTTTTACACACACAACTCGTTAAAGAGATTGGTCTGTAATTAGATGGATCAGTATGATCTCGGCCAGGTTTTGGAATCGGGACGACAATGGCATTACGCCAGGAAGATGGGAAATTCCCTGAAGTCCATTTTGAATCAAAAATATTTAAAAGTGTTTCCAAACATGATTCCGGTAAATGTTTCAAGAGTTGATAGTGTATGTTATCGGCTCCTGCTGCTGTATCATGAGCTTGCTCAAGGGCAGTGTGGAGCTCATGTAATGAGAATAATTCATTATAGTCCTCACCATTGTCTGAGGTAAAATTTATTTTCTTCTTCTCCTGTTGTTTCAGATATTTTTGGAATTCCGGTACGTAATTAGACGAGGAAGAATGTTTGGAGAGAGTGTCACCAAGCTTGTTGGCAATGTCCTGTTTATCAGTTAAGTAACTGTCACCATCCCGCAGATGATGGACAGTAGATTTGGAACCTTTGCCTTTTATTCGTTGAATCATGTTCCACACCTTTGAAATAGGTGTACGTGAATTAATGTTAGAAATATAGTTCCTCCAAGACTGACGCTTATTTAGTTTAAACGTGCGTCGAGCCTTGGCATTTACAATTTTTACTTTATCTAAATTATGAACTGTAGGAAAATATTTTTCTGCTTTCTTCCTACTCTTCCTGGCCTGTTTGCAGTCATTAGTAAACCATGGTTTACGAATATGTGGAATTACAGAGGATTGGGGTATCGTTTGGTCAGCAATGGCATTGATTATATCGGAAAACAATTGTATAGGATCTTCGCTGTTCACAAATGCGTCATGTTTTAAGTTTTCAATACACATGGCCTCAAATGATAACCAGTCAGCCCTGGCAAAGTTTCTTCTTGACGAAGGTGGATCATCACGAGGGTTAATTGTTTTAAGAATGGTGGGGAAGTGGTCACTCCCACAGAGGTCATCATGAACCATCCATTCAAATTCATTATATAAGTTGGAATCAGAGAATGACAGATCCAGGGAAGAATATGCTCCCGTAGCTGGATGTAAATAAGTGGCTGAATCATCGTTAAATATACACAGGTTATTATCTGAAATAAAGTCTTCAAGAATTTTACCTTTGCTATTAGTATGGACACTTCCCCATAGCGGGTTGTGTCCGTTAAGATCACCCATGATGAGACATGGCTTCGGAAGCTGATCGTACAGATTTTGAAGATCTCTTAGTTGAATATTGGAAGAGGGAGGAATATACAAGCTGCACAGTGTCAGAGCAATGTGCAGTGTCAGACGAATAGCAACAGCTTGAAGATCCGTATTTAGGGTAACGAGGCTGTGAATGACACTCTGATGTACCAAAATAGAAGCACCTCCAGTGGCTTTAGTGCCAGGAGGAGAGAAGGAATGGTAATCACTAAATCGTCTTAAGGTGAAGGTATCAGTATTTTTAAGATATGTCTCTTGAGTGAGTGAGTGAGTTAACATTTAACGTCACATCGGCAATATTTCAGCCATATCGTGACGAGAACCATTAATGTCATACATAATAGAGAATGGTAAAAAATCTGTCAACAAAGGACAGTAAAACAACTAGACTATCACAGGAAAATATTTAAAACTAGTAATGAAATCTAAAACAATTCAACTATAGAGGACGATACAATATAAAAACAGGCTATAGACCGCCGACAACTGAAGGTAGATCACCATACCAGGGTCCATGGGGTCTTACAGTACCTTTGCTACCTGCATGGACCTTAGTTGGATTTACACCATCCCTTCAGCCGCTGGCGATTGTACGAATGTTTAGCCAACTTTTAAAAGAACAAATATACTACGTTTAAAATCGGGTAAGCGGAAATTAAACTGTGAAAGTTTTGGGACTTACGTACCCTCTCAGGAGGACAATAATTTTACGATACTTTAACCCCCTTTGAGGATACAGCCACTAACAATACCAGTTGCTAATTTACACTACCAATCATTAAAATATATCTATCTACAACAGTTATTAATCAAAATTCAATCATGAAATCAATTTCTTTTAAAAAACCAATAAGTAAATGAGAACTAACACTATTAAAAAGATCCTTGATGGTTTTGACATTGAAATATTTCTCCCTTGTGATGGAGAATTCAACACAGTCAAGCAGGATATGCTTGACCGTGACTCTCTCATCACAAGGGATACAAAACGGAAGATCTTCACCTTTTAACAGGTATGTATGAGTATATCTGGTATGGCCAATACGACATCGTCGCAAAATGACCTCTTGAAATCTTGACTGACAGCCCAAGTAGGTGTAACCAATATAGGGTTTTATTTCATGTAATTTATTTATACCTACTTGGGTGTCCCACCTCTTTTGCATAAGGTCACGGATGTAAGATCTAATACTAGCTTTGTAATCAGGATAAGGAATGAGAAGTGGTGTCACAGATTTGTTAAGTGCTGCCTTGGCGGCACGATCGGCCATTGCGTTCCCTGAAATTCCTACATGGCTGGGTAACCAACAAAAGACAATGTCGTATTGGCCAGTAGCAAGATCATTATACAATTCAATTATTTCTATTAAAAGTGGATGCTTGCAAGAAATGTTTTTAATCGCCTGAAGACAAGAAAGGGAGTCGGAATAGATTATATATTGTTTATGTTTGGGGTGTCTTTCAATATATTTAAGAGCGGTTAAGAGAGCGTTTGACTCTGCTGTGAAAATAGAGCTGTCAGCCGGTAATCTGGAAGAGATTGTCTTAGACCCAATGACTGTGGCACAAGCCACTGCCCCACCATCCTTGGATCCATCTGTGAATAAGGATTTATAGGTATTGTATTTACTTTTTAATTGATGGTATTCTTGTTTATATTGTGATTCATTAGTTTCTGATTTTTTAAATGTTGTCAGTGTAAGGTCAACTTGTGGCCTAACCAATTGCCAAGGAGGAGAAGAAAGTAAACGAGAAGGAGCTATATTTTCTAGCTCAATGCCAGCAGCAGAAAGGAAAGGTTTCACTCTGATACCAAGAGGCGGAACAAGTGAAGACTTCCTGCTGTACAAATCCTCATACAAGGGATGAAATACACAGTTATATGCAAGGTTTGATTCGTTGGAATATAATTTTGTTACATACTGTAAGGTCAATTTGGCACGGCGTTGGGTAAGAGATGGCTCATCAGCCTCGACATAGAGGCTGTCGACAGGTGATGTTCGAAAGGAGCCAAGGCAAAGTCTGAGACCTTGGTGGTGAACAGAATCCAAAAGTGTTAGGTTGCTCTTACAGGCTCCACCATATACAATTGAACCGTAATCAAGTTTCGAACGGATCAATGATCGATAGAGTTGTAGGAGGGTAGCTTGATCCCCTCCCCACTTACAATTTGAAACGACCTTCAACAGGTCAAGTGCCTTCAGGCATTTAGTTTTGAGGGATTTGATATGGGTAGAAACGTTAAATGTGAGTCAAAAATTAATCCCAAAAATTTGGCCTCCTTGACAACTTTGATGGGAGATCCATTTAGAAACAGTTCAGGATCTTTATGCGGTTTATATTTTCTACAAAAATGTATACAATTAGTCTTGGATTTAGAAAACCTAAAACCGTTTTCGAGACACCATTTATCAATTTTATTTGAACACAATTGTAGTTGCCGTTCAATAGTACGCATGTGTTTTCCACGACAAGAAATATTAAAATCATCCACAAAAAGAGATCCATCAAGTGAATCGCTTAAAACCTTTGACAAACTATTGATCTTAACACTAAACAATGTGACGGACAAAATACTGCCTTGTGGGACACCCTGATCCTGACTGTAATGATCAGACAGGGTAGACCCCACTCGGACTTGAAATTGTCTATCTTCTAAAAATTGTGATATCAAAAGGGGTAAACGACCCCTTAAACCAAAATCATGGAGATCTTTCAAAATGCCATACTTCCATGTAGTATCATATGCCTTTTCAAGATCGAAAAATATTGATACAGTATGTTGTTTATTTAGCATGGAATCTTTAATGAAAGATTCTAAGCGTACCAAATGATCGATCGTACTACGATTATTCCGGAAACCACATTGAATGTCAGTGATGAGGTTGTTGGTTTCCAGGTACTAGACTAGACGATTATTAACCATACGTTCCATTGTCTTGCAAACACAGCTAGTTAAAGAAATTGGTCTGTAATTAGATGGATCGGTATGATCTCGGCCAGGTTTAGGAATCGGGACGACAATGGCATTACGCCAGGAAGATGGGAAATTCCCTGAAGTCCATTTTGAATCAAAAATATTTAAAAGTGTTTCCAAACATGATTCCGGTAAATGTTTCAAGAGTTGATAGTGTATGTTATCGGCTCCTGCTGCTGTATCATGAGCTTGCTCAAGGGCAGTGTGGAGCTCATGTAATGAGAATAATTCATTATAGTCCTCACCATTGTCTGAGGTAAAATTTATTTTCTTCTTCTCCTGTTGTTTCAGATATTTTTGGAATTCCGGTACGTAATTAGACGAGGAAGAATGTTTGGAGAGAGTGTCACCAAGCTTGTTGGCAATGTCCTGTTTATCAGTTAAGTAACTGTCACCATCCCGCAGATGATGGACAGTAGATTTGGAACCTTTGCCTTTTATTCGTTGAATCATGTTCCACACCTTTGAAATAGGTGTACGTGAATTAATGTTAGAAATATAGTTCCTCCAAGACTGACGCTTATTTAGTTTAAACGTGCGTCGAGCCTTGGCATTTACAATTTTTACTTTATCTAAATTATGAACTGTAGGAAAATATTTTTCTGCTTTCTTCCTACTCTTCCTGGCCTGTTTGCAGTCATTAGTAAACCATGGTTTACGAATATGTGGAATTACAGAGGATTGGGGTATCGTTTGGTCAGCAATGGCATTGATTATATCGGAAAACAATTGTATAGGATCTTCGCTGTTCACAAATGCGTCATGTTTTAAGTTTTCAATACACATGGCCTCAAATGATAACCAGTCAGCCCTGGCAAAGTTTCTTCTTGACGAAGGTGGATCATCACGAGGGTTAATTGTTTTAAGAATGGTGGGGAAGTGGTCACTCCCACAGAGGTCATCATGAACCATCCATTCAAATTCATTATATAAGTTGGAATCAGAGAATGACAGATCCAGGGAAGAATATGCTCCCGTAGCTGGATGTAAATAAGTGGCTGAATCATCGTTAAATATACACAGGTTATTATCTGAAATAAAGTCTTCAAGAATTTTACCTTTGCTATTAGTATGGACACTTCCCCATAGCGGGTTGTGTCCGTTAAGATCACCCATGATGAGACATGGCTTCGGAAGCTGATCGTACAGATTTTGAAGATCTCTTAGTTGAATATTGGAAGAGGGAGGAATATACAAGCTGCACAGTGTCAGAGCAATGTGCAGTGTCAGACGAATAGCAACAGCTTGAAGATCCGTATTTAGGGTAACGAGGCTGTGAATGACACTCTGATGTACCAAAATAGAAGCACCTCCAGTGGCTTTAGTGCCAGGAGGAGAGAAGGAATGGTAATCACTAAATCGTCTTAAGGTGAAGGTATCAGTATTTTTAAGATATGTCTCTTGAGTGAGTGAGTGAGTTAACATTTAACGTCACATCGGCAATATTTCAGCCATATCGTGACGAGAACCATTAATGTCATACATAATAGAGAATGGTAAAAAATCTGTCAACGAAGGACAGTAAAACAACTAGACTATCACAGGAAAATATTTAAAACTAGTAATGAAATCTAAAACAATTCAACTATAGAGGACGATACAATATAAAAACAGGCTATAGACCGCCGACAACTGAAGGTGGATCACCATACCAGGGTCCATGGGGTCTTACAGTACCTTTGCTACCTGCATGGACCTTAGTTGGATTTACACCATCCCTTCAGCCGCTGGCGATTGTACGAATGTTTAGCCAACTTTTAAAAGAACAAATATACTACGTTTAAAATCGGGTAAGCGGAAATTAAACTGTGAAAGTTTTGGGACTTACGTACCCTCTCAGGAGGACAATAATTTTACGATACTTTAACCCCCTTTGAGGATACAGCCACTAACAATACCAGTTGCTAATTTACACTACCAATCATTAAAATATATCTATCTACAACAGTTATTAATCAAAATTCAATCATGAAATCAATTTCTTTTAAAAAACCAATAAGTAAATGAGAACTAACACTATTAAAAAGATCCTTGATGGTTTTGACATTGAAATATTTCTCCCTTGTGATGGAGAATTCAACACAGTCAAGCAGGATATGCTTGACCGTGACTCTCTCATCACAAGGGATACAAAACGGAAGATCTTCACCTTTTAACAGGTATGTATGAGTATATCTGGTATGGCCAATACGACATCGTCGCAAAATGACCTCTTGAAATCTGGACTGACAGCCCAAGTAGGTGTAACCAATATAGGGTTTTATTTCATGTAATTTATTTATACCTACTTGGGTGTCCCACCTCTTTTGCATAAGGTCACGGATGTAAGATCTAATACTAGCTTTGTAATCAGGATAAGGAATGAGAAGTGGTGTCACAGATTTGTTAAGTGCTGCCTTGGCGGCACGATCGGCCATTGCGTTCCCTGAAATTCCTACATGGCTGGGTAACCAACAAAAGACAATGTCGTATTGGCCAGTAGCAAGATCATTATACAATTCAATTATTTCTATTAAAAGTGGATGCTTGCAAGAAATGTTTTTAATCGCCTGAAGACAAGAAAGGGAGTCGGAATAGATTATATATTGTTTATGTTTGGGGTGTCTTTCAATATATTTAAGAGCGGTTAAGAGAGCGTTTGCTTCTGCTGTGAAAATAGAGCTGTCAGCCGGTAATCTGGAAGAGATTGTCTTAGACCCAATGACTGTGGCACAAGCCACTGCCCCACCATCCTTGGATCCATCTGTGAATAAGGATTTATAGGTATTGTATTTACTTTTTAATTGATGGTATTCTTGTTTATATTGTGATTCATTAGTTTCTGATTTTTTAAATGTTGTCAGTGTAAGGTCAACTTGTGGCCTAACCAATTGCCAAGGAGGAGAAGAAAGTAAACGAGAAGGAGCTATATTTTCTAGCTCAATGCCAGCAGCAGAAAGGAAAGGTTTCACTCTGATACCAAGAGGCGGAACAAGTGAAGACTTCCTGCTGTACAAATCCTCATACAAGGGATGAAATACACAGTTATATGCAAGGTTTGATTCGTTGGAATATAATTTTGTTACATACTGTAAGGTCAATTTGGCACGGCGTTGGGTAAGAGATGGCTCATCAGCCTCGACATAGAGGCTGTCGACAGGTGATGTTCGAAAGGAGCCAAGGCAAAGTCTGAGACCTTGGTGGTGAACAGAATCCAAAAGTGTTAGGTTGCTCTTACAGGCTCCACCATATACAATTGAACCGTAATCAAGTTTCGAACGGATCAATGATCGATAGAGTTGTAGGAGGGTAGCTTGATCCCCTCCCCACTTACAATTTGAAACGACCTTCAACAGGTCAAGTGCCTTCAGGCATTTAGTTTTGAGGGATTTGATATGGGTAGAAACGTTAAATGTGAGTCAAAAATTAATCCCAAAAATTTGGCCTCCTTGACAACTTTGATGGGAGATCCATTTAGAAACAGTTCAGGATCTTTATGCGGTTTATATTTTCTACAAAAATGTATACAATTAGTCTTGGATTTAGAAAACCTAAAACCGTTTTCGAGACACCATTTATCAATTTTATTTGAACACAATTGTAGTTGCCGTTCAATAGTACGCATGTGTTTTCCACGACAAGAAATATTAAAATCATCCACAAAAAGAGATCCATCAAGTGAATCGCTTAAAACCTTTGACAAACTATTGATCTTAACACTAAACAATGTGACGGACAAAAATACTGCCTTGTGGGACACCCTGATCCTGACTGTAATGATCAGACAGGGTAGACCCCACTCGGACTTGAAATTGTCTATCTTCTAAAAATTGTGATATCAAAAGGGGTAAACGACCCCTTAAACCAAAATCATGGAGATCTTTCAAAATGCCATACTTCCATGTAGTATCATATGCCTTTTCAAGATCGAAAAATATTGATACAGTATGTTGTTTATTTAGCATGGAATCTTTAATGAAAGATTCTAAGCGTACCAAATGATCGATCGTACTACGATTTTTCCGGAAACCACATTGAATGTCAGTGATGAGGTTGTTGGTTTCCAGGTACTAGACTAGACGATTATTAACCATACGTTCCATTGTCTTGCAAACACAGCTAGTTAAAGAAATTGGTCTGTAATTAGATGGATCGGTATGATCCCGGCCAGGTTTAGGAATAGGAATGATTATGGCATTGCGCCATGATGGTGGGAAGTTGCCAGATGTCCAGATACTGTCAAAGATATTCAATAATGTTTCTAAACACGATTCAGGGAGATGCTTTAGGAGCTGATAATGAATATTATCGGGTCCTGAAGCAGTGTCATGAGCTTGCCCAAGAGCAGCATTGAGCTCATGAATAGAAAATAGTTCATTATAATCCTCCCCATTATCTGAATTAAAATTAATAGTCTTTCTTTCTTGATGGTTTTTATATTTCTGAAAAGTCGGTGAATAATTGGATGAGGAGGAATGTTTAGCTAACGTTTCACCTAGTTTATTTGCAATATCAGCTTTTTCGGTTAAAAGAGTGTCACCCTCCTGAAGATGGTGCACACTACATTTGGAACCTTTACCTTTTTTCTTCTTCACCATATTCCATACCTTAGAAATAGGTGTTCGTGAGTAAATTCTGGAAACATAATTTCGCCATGACTGTCGTTTACTTTGTTTAAATGTACGACGAGCCTGGGCGTTTGAAATTTTAAACTGGTTTAAGTTATGGACGGTTGGATGTCGACGGAAATATTTTTCCGCCTTTTTTCTAGCCCTTCTAGCCTGTTTGCAATCAATAGTAAACCATGGCTTCCGAATATGTGGAACCATAGAGGACTTGGGAATACAATCATCGGCAATCATGTTTAATTCATCTGAAAACATTTGAATAGGATCAGACACATTGAGAAAGAATTCTGGTTTTAGTCTGTTAGTGCATAAGGTCTCGAATAAAGACCAATCTGCCTTGTTAAAGTTCCATCTAGTGGACGGTGCAGCGTCACTGGATAGATAGATAGATAGATAATTTAAGTTTTAATAGGTGTTCGGGCAACTAGGCCCATTTACACCTTGCCCATCACAAAGGTTTGCTAATTTAACAAACGTTTATAAAGTATTAAAACTGCCACAAGCTTTAATATAAGCAAGAAGTGCATTCTGAACATCAGTGCGGGCGATATTCTGTGAACACAACAGTCCAGTCAAAGAGATTTCAATATTGAGTGATGTAAGTGATTCAATCATCGCCTTACGTTGAGTGACATATTTTTGGCAATGCAATAAATAATGGGCAACATTATCTAGCTGAAGACACACAGTGCAATTTGGAGAAGTATCTTTATCAAGAATATTTAGATAGGCCCCAAGACCACAGTGCCCAAGACGAAGTCTGGTTAATAGCACCTCTTCTCTACGGTTACCTCTGGATAATTTTGACTTCGTTATAAAAGGCTCAATGCCATAGAGATGGCGTCCTTTTAAGGATGAGGACCATCTCTGTTGCCATTTCGTCTGAACAGAGAACTTACTTAAGGTGCATAATTCAGCAGGAGAGGGCAGTATGGACTCATCCTGTTCCGATCCATCAAAATCTAATGCAGCTTTTGCCAATCTGTCAGCTTTTTCATTTCCAAAAATCCCAACATGAGCCGGTATCCATGAAAATTCAACGTCTAAAAGATCTTTACTTAAGTCATTAAAGAGTTCAAGTATAATATTGATCAAATCTTGCCTTGCTGAGGAGGAGCCTGTCCGAATTGCTTGTAAAGCACTGACGGAATCACTAAAAATGACCGCTGATACAGGCTTAAAAAATTTAATCCAGCACAAAGCTTCAATGATGGCCGCAAGTTCAGCAGAAAATACTGACAAGTGATCAGCTAATCGGAGAGAAATCTCTCTTTGATCAGTAGCTATGAAGATACCTGCACCAACATGACCGGACACTGGGCACTTAGATCCATCAGTGTAAATCTGCATAGCATTAGCCCACTGTAAACTACGGATATGTTCCTCAGCAAGAGCTTTGATACGAGGAACTGGATCAGATTTAGATGTTTGGTCCAGAACATCAAGATACACGGATGGATGTTCCAGCAGCCAAGGTGGCTTCTTAGGCAGAACACTGACATCATCTACTGCAACATCACGTACTTGATGATGAAAAGCAGTTCTCTGACAACGCATCCCATAAGGCCCCATACCGTCCTTCCAAGGATCGAGAAAATACTCAACACAATCTCCCAATACAGCTGACGTCGGGTGTTTCAACCCAAAAGATTTCAACTTCAGCATGTATCTAACTTCGAACAGTTCACGTCTGAGATCTAAAGGCATTTCACCCGATTCAACATGTAGAGCTTCAACAGAAGTAGTTCTAAATGCTCCAAGACAGATTCTGAGGGCCTTTGACTGAACAACATCTAGTCTTGCCTTTTGTGTTACACATGCAGATCCATAAGCTTGACAGCCGAAATCAAGTCGTGATCTAATGAGGGCACGATATAACAGCAATAAACACTGCCTGTCTGCACCCCATTTGGTACTGGAAATACTTCTCAGAAGGTTCAAGACTTTAGTGCACTTCTGAATCAAATAATCTATATGAGGTTTCCAGGTAAGCCTCCTATCAAACCAGAGTCCTAAAAACCTCACCTTATCCACAAACTCCAAGGGAGAACCGCACAAAACCAATTTTGAATTTTGAGGAATCCTCTTCCTAGTAAAAATGATTGCAGACGATTTTGAAGCTGAAATCTTAAAACCCCAATGTATACACCAAGCGTGTACAAGATCGAGAGATTGTTGAAGACCATTGAAAACAACGTCAAAATTACGGGACCGTTTCCACAACGCTCCATCATCAGCAAACTGCGATGTTTCGACCAGGACATTGATATTCTCAAACAGGTCATTAATCATCACATTAAATAATGTCGGACTGATTACACTACCTTGGGGAGTTCCATTTTCTAACTTGAATATATGCGACAGAGAAGTTCCAATGCGAACTTGTATACTTCTGTCCCTCAAAAAATCCTTTATCCAATCAAGCATGCGTCCACAAACTCCAAGCTTATACAGTTTTATCACCAAACCATCCCTCCATAGCATGTCATAGGCTTTTTCAATGTCCATGAAAACAGCCATCAGATATTCAGTGCTTCCTAGTGCCTTCTTAATTTCGGTTTCAAGTCTCACTAAATGATCAACACAAGATCTGTTTTTCCGAAATCCTGATTGAACACCTGAATACAGATTGTTCTTTTCCATGAAGTAAACTAGTCAGTTATTTACCATTCTCTCCATTATCTTACACATGTTGGAGGTAAGAGCAATGGGCCTGTAGGATGTGGCTTGAGTAGGATCTTTACCAGGCTTAGGAATAGGAATTACAAATGCCTTTTTCCAAGAGATGGGAAGTTTGCTTTCAAACCAAATGTGATTAAAAAGTAAAAGCATCGTTTCAAGACTGATAAGCGGCAGATGTTTGAACATATCATTACACAAGGAATCATCACCTGGGGAGGTATTTTTCCGTCCAGAAATGGCGTTCCTTAATTCCTGGAAACAAAATAAGGAGTTGTAGTCAGCGATATGATGTGTTGGACAATGTAAGATATCTGAATACTCTGATTCAAGTGACTCCTTAATAATTCGAAAGTCTGAATTAAAGTTGTCTGTACTAGAGATTCTCTGAAAGGACTCAGCCAATGCATTACTTTTGTCAGTATTTGTTGTTGCTGGTGCATCTTTACCGATAGATGGAATTGCACGGGTAGAACATGAACCACCAGAAATAACTTTCACTTTTCGCCATACCTGAGAAAGAGGTGTATTTCTGTTGATGGAACTTGTGTACTTAGACCAGGACAAACGTTTGGCTTCAGTGACCGTTCGTTTGAGGAAAGCGGAAGCGCGTCGAAATTCAATTAAATCAGACGGTAAGGCAGACTTTTCAACCCTTTTCTTGGCCCTCTTCCTAGCATCATGAGCTGATTGACATGCATCTGTCCACCAACAAACTGGCGGTTTAAGAGGACGTTTACCTGAACTTCTCCCTATGGTTTTATCAGCTGCAGCAATAATGTGAGAAACAAAGCAGCTATGAAACTGTTCAATATCCATCGAAATTATAGCTGGGGTGATAGTGTCGGAGCACAAAGAGGTATATGCAGACCAGTCGGCTTTAGAGAAAATCCACCGCTGAGCTGTTTCTCTTGATTCAGTTATCGGGTCAAGTTGGAGGCTGGTAAACACAGGATAATGATCACTACCAAACGAATCCTGAAAATACACTTCCCAATCACAGTGTGGAGCTAGTTGTGGACTGACAATGGTCAAATCCAGGGCTGAAAATGAAGCAGAGGCCAAGTCATGCCGGGTCATAGAACCATCATTCAGAAGGAAAAGATTCTGTTCATCAAGGAGTGTCTCAATGACTTTGCCGCCAGCATCCAGCTTAACGGCCCCCCACAGCGGATTATGGCTATTGAAATCACCACATAAGACTTTAAGCGTGTCAGATACATTCAAAAGAGAAGCATAATCATCACTTGAAGCAAAAGCATGATTGTAGATATTAAAAATCGAGACCGATCTCATATTTTTCAAATGGATAGTGACTGCATTTGCTTCAATTTCGGATTGTGGCAATCTAATTTCACTAAAGGACAACGAATCCTTTATAAGTATAGCACAACCTCCTCTAGACCCAAACGGACGGTCTTTACGTAAACAGACATACCCTTCCCAACGGAATCGATGCGTGGGATTCAAAAACGTCTCTTGAAGACACACAACATCCGGCATGGGATCAAGACTGTTAACAAAAACTTTAAAGCCTGGACCATTTGCATTAATAGATCTAGCATTCCACTGAAGTATTAAGAGAGCCATAAAAAGAATTATGACTTCCATTGTTGACCCTTAAGCATGCTCATCAGATCATCAGATGACAACTTTAGACCCAGTAGAGAATGTGCAGCTGATGCTATCATCTGTAGGCCATCAGATTTGAATGCACGATTGGATCCCAGGTTGGCAACTATGCATATAACAAAATTGAGAAAATCAGCTGGAGAGACATTGTTGAATAGAGACGTACAAGAGGTTTCATGGATAAGGTCAGTAAGAGAATCAGTCTGACATTCAACCTCTTGGGTGTCAGTCTGTGTACTTGCAGTCACCATGACAGGACGAGATACCACAACAGGAATGGGAACAACTGGAGACTGTGGTTGAGCAGCGGGTGGTGTGGCATGAACGTGTGGGTCCTTAACAACATGAGAATCCCCACGCACCTGTCGGACAGCCTGAGAATAGGAAAGTTTCCCCTCAACTCTAACTTTCTGGATTTGAACCGCTTCTTGATACTTAATACAACCTCTGTAGGCAGCAGAGTGAGCTTCACCACAGTTTTTACATTTAAGGGAACTTTCAGTGCACTCCTCATACTTGTGCTTCCCTCCACATTTAGCACAAATATGATGAGTGCTCCTACACTTAGCAGAGACATGTCCAAAGGACTGACATTTAAAACATCGCAATGCAGGGGGAACATATAACCTGATAGGAAATCTCTGGAAGAAAATATCCACATGATCTGGTAAGGACTGACCAGCAAATGTAAGCAAAACAGATTTAGGAGGGATTTTATCAGGTCCACGAGTCAGGCGCACAGCGGAGCATAGTAAAGGTAAAGCAGGTTTTAGTTCTTCCTCAATTTCATTCATCTCAACATCCAGTTCAAGACCATAGATAACCCCGCGGGATCTCATGAGTGATTCAGGCTCGTAAGTGGTAACATAATGATCACCAAGTTCTGTAATTTGCATAAGTTTTTGGGCAGCCTCAACGGTTTTTGCTGTAACACTAACATCCCCCCTGGCCATCCTCTTAACACTGACTATTTCAGTAGTAACCTTAGCCAATGCTCTCGCCAAGGCCCGCTGGGTCATAAGTTGACAAAGAGTTGTTGAAACGTCATCATCAACGTCTGCCTTAATGATGACAGTGGTTGACTTCACCTGAACTGGCTCATCATAAATAAAAGAAAGATCAGACCAAGCAGGAGTAGCAGCAGGTGATTGCTTCACAACACAAGCTTTCTTAGAAGTACCATCCGGAATGCGACCGATTCGCTTCCTCCCAGAGGACACCACCTTGAAGTCGCCTTCACAGTCCATGCTGTTTTCAGCCATTGCCGAGGAAAACCCCAACAACTGACTGATTAATCCACGAAAAGGAATACAAGTGAAGTTTCACTACACAACAAGCGTGGAGAAAATGTAAACAACAACAAAAGGAAAATACATAAACAACCAAGTATGCTAGGATACTGTTCAGTTTGCACACAAGCAAAGCACGTCCGCACTCGACGGCAGTCAAGACCGAACTCCAGCGTCACTGGGGTTTATGGCTGAAAGTATAGTGGGAAAATGGTCACTTCCACAAAGATCGTCGTGGACTGACCATTCAAATTCATTGTATAAACTGGAATCAGCAACAGATAAATCAAGAGAGGAGTACGAACCTGTCGCGGGATGAAGATATGTATGAGAATTATCATTGAAAATGCATAAATCAGTATTCGTGAAGAAATCCTCAAGAATTCTTCCTTTCCCATTGGTGTTACTGCTACCCCAAAGGGGGTAATGACCGTTTAAGTCTCCCATGATAATACAAGGTTTTGGGAGTTGGTCATAAAGGATCTGAAGATCGGATTGCTGCAGAGTCGATGATGGCGGAATATACAATGAACACAAGGTAACAACAATATGCAGAGTAACACGGACTGCAACTGCCTGAAGAGGGGTAGTGAGAGGAACAAGACTGTGGATAGTTTCCTGCTTCACCAAGATAGAAGATCCCCCTGTAGCTTTATTACCGGGAGGTGAGAAACAGTGGTATGAATCACATTGTCTGATATGAAAGTTATCCGTGGGTTTTAGATATGTTTCTTGCAAACATACTGCTGCTGGCTTGAAGTCTTGAATTAATAGTTGCAAATCAGTGAAATTGTTTTGAAGGCCTCTACAGTTCCACTGAAGGATATTGAATGAACAGCTCATGGAGGCTGAACTGGAGATCGGGATCTTGAGGAAGATCCTCTCCGTTGAGTTGTCGGAGATGGAGTGACTTCCATGTCTAGAGGTTCAAAGTTGTTATGAACCTCTACAGGGGATGTTACTGGGGAAGGCACCTCTACATGTTTGAGGGTCCTAGGTCCTTTCTTCTTTGATTGTTTCTTTTCCTTGTTAGTAAGTTTTACACTATTTTGTGAGTTTTCCACTGTCTCGGGCTCTCGAGCAAGCGGAGGTCCAGATTGAATAACAGTCTGTGAAGCCAACGTTGATGATTTGTTGTCTTCAGGAGTAATTGATTGTTTATCAGTGACCCAGCAGATGTCTGTCTGACATGCTCTGTCAACTTTGCTCTGTGAAGAGGTAACAATAGCAGAATAAGAGTGAGAAAGTGACTGAGTTGTATGAGTCTGAGCTGTCAGTAATTTTGTTGCCTCCGAAAAAGAAATATTATTTGTATACTTCAGTTTGATAATCTGGGATTGCTTCTGAAAGAATGGACAGGATTTTGAAGAAGAGAAGTGGTCACCATTGCAGTTAGCACACCTAATATCATCTGTACAGGTATCCATACCTTCATGAGTTTTGCTACAACGACAGCATGTTGGAGATTTATTGCAGGACCTGGCCCCATGTCCAAACTTCTGACAGTTATAACAACGGAGTGGAGTCGGTATATACACATCGACTCCAATGTTGAAATAACCTGCCTTAATTGATGGTGGTACTTTTGGTAAGGCAAATGTAAGAAGATACGTGGTCGTTTGAACAATCCTGTCTTGCTCCTTCCTAGTAAATCTCTTCACAGATGTTACTCCTTGAGACTTCAGCTCTATCGCTATCTCATCCTCAGACATGTCAGACAGACATCTAGCACGATCACGGATTACACCTCTACAAGAATTGAGATATTTGTGTACCGAGACAGAAATTTCAGTGGTTCCAAAATGGCTTGCTTTGAGTAAATTGATAGACTGTTGACGTCTTAAACATTCAACTAGCAGGGATCCATTTCGTAAACGCGATACGTTCTTAACGTCTCCACAAATCTCTTCAACAGCCTTAGAAACAACAAAAGGATTAATCTTAAGGGGTGTACCATTAATTCCATCGACCACCAGAAACCGCGGCCATGAGTCAGCAGTAACCTGTGAGACACTGTCATCATCAGATGAAATGATTTCTGTATCTAGATGCCGTCTTTTACTTTTCGATCGTGAACCAGTGTATTGTAAGGTTGCCATGATAAGGAAAAAGATTCAACATCCCTGCTCCCCACCCACCATGGAGTGTCAACAAGGACGGTGTCGAAGTGGAAGCCAACTACAAGCACCAGGGTTACAGGGATGCTATACTCCAGCAAAAGAGACACAGGTAGCTACAATAGTCAAACAGAGTGAAAGTAAGGCTGGTTCCGCCCTAGACATTTACCTGATGACAAGTAGAACCCGGAGGTCAATAATGCCAGATTGGCCCATGAGCCACCGCCTTCTGGCATAGGACTCTGGGCAAATTTATGTTGCAATCATTTGTATACTAGAAATCAAGATGACCAATACCCAATAAGATAAACGTGCAAAACATAATTGCTATGCACAGGGCATGGCGTGACCAGCCGATTGATAGAATCGGGCCGATTCTACCACCCGTCTAGGTGAAGTAAGGGCCAAAGTGGTGTGTTGAGCAACAGATATGTCTCTTGAAGACATAATGCTGACGGTTTAAGATCTTGAATGAGTAATTGTATTTCGTTGAAGTTACTCTTTAATCCTCTGCAATTCCATTGAATTATATCAGACAAGTGAGTCATGGTGGCTCAATTGGAGATCTCGCTCGTGAATGGGAGGAAGAGCTATTCCTCCGCTTGTCCTCTGTTTGTGAGGACAATGTGACCTCCATGTCGAGAGGTCCAAAGGGGTTCTCCAGAGGAAGCTCTGAAGGTAAAGGGACGGAAGGCGTTTCTTTTCTGTTTAATTTTTTTCCTTTCGTTTTTGATGAATTAACCGAAGCTTGCTGTTTGGTGACAGTTTTAGACTGTGTCTAAGGCTGTTTCTCAGTCTGAGAATCAGACGTAGTCTGAACGACTGGGCTAGACGGTTTCACTACTGAGACTGAAACATGAGGTTGCCCAGACTTGACTGTCTCTGACAGGCAACAGAGGACGTTGACACAGAGCGAGTGACAGCTGCAGAATAAGAAACATTTAACGTGCTTGAGGTGTGAGTTTGGAAAAGTTTCTTTGCTTCCAGGTAAGAAACGTTTTTTTCACATTTCAGTCTCATTATAGAATTTTCCTTCTGCCACACAGGACAGGATTTTGATGAAGCGCCATGTGGACCATGGCAGTTCGCACATTTCAACTCCTTGTCACAATCTCTGTTGTCGTGGCTCTCACTACAACGATGACATATCACAGAACCACGACAAGAGTTTGATCCATGACCGAACTTCTGGCACTTATAGCACCGGAGTGGACTGGGGACATACACGTCCACTGCGATATTTAAGTATCCTGCTTTAATGGATTGAGGTATGGATGAGCGAGAAAATGTCAAGAGATATGTGTTAGTTTTTACGATGATGCCTTCTTTCTTGACGGTGAAACGTTTTACACCTGTCACACCTTGATCTACGAGCTCTGCTGCAATGTCCTCTTCTGACATGTCCGACAGACAACGCGACCTGTCACGGATGACGCCTTGACAAGAATTCAAAGTTCTGTGTGCGGACACAGTCACCTCAATATTGGCAAATGTTTTGACAGATAACAAATTAATAGATTGCTGTCTCCGAGCACATTCAACCAGAAGTGAACCACTGCGGAGACGGGTGATATTCTTAACTTCACCACAGATCCCGGATACGGCCTTAGAAATGGCGAAAGGGTTTAATTTTATCGGGAGAAAGTCAACAGCCTCAACTAAAAGAAAACGAGGCCAGGCGTCATCATTTGGAGTAGTTTTTGAAGATTCGTCAACTGTGTCATAACGCCTCTTCTTTTCATTTCTAGATGAACCAGATAGTTGTTGTGACATGGTGAAAGGAAAAGTATTCAGCACCCGTGCTCCCCACCCACCACGGAGTGTCTACAAGGACGATGTCCATATGCACTGGATCTCCAAGATGCTGACACCAGGGATACACGGGTGTTATACTCCAGAGAATATGACATGAATAGCTGTATTCATCTACCAATTTAATGTCAGACTGGTTCGGCCCTAGACAAGAAATCGGAGACATGCATTATTCAGAGGTCAGCATCTCCAGATTGGCCCATGAGCCACCGCCTTCTGGCGTAGGACTCGAGGCAAATTGATATATAAATACTCTGTACATTGAAAATCAGAAAGTCCAAGACCCAACAATACAATATGTGCAAGTACAAAAACTACGCAGAGGGCTTTGCGTGACCAGCCGATTGATAGAACCGGGCCAGTTCTACCACCCGTCTAGGTGAAGTCGGGGCCAAAGTGGTGTGTTGAGCAACAGGAACACGGTCCAACGCTCCTGTTACCCTCAACCACCAGGATCCCTTCCTCCACCGACACAGGGCCGCAACCCACGGCAAACAAGTTGGTGGACCAAATATGCCTCCGGATCCACACGGAGGTGATGGCGAGCTCTTAGCATTACCCAGCACCCACCACGAGGAGGTAGCTCGCCACGGGTGCCACGACATCTGGAACGGACGGTCTCTTTCATGAGCGAGCGCGACATATTCGTCAGCATTTTCGTCGATTCTGAAGAGGGATAAATTCGATTTTTAAAAAATCTATTCTGAAATGCTGCTGATGTGACTATAAATCGTAATTTACTCACAGTCATACCATTCAACTTAAGGGAGGATAATAGAGTTTGTGGTCGAATGAAAGCATGTGGAAATGTGCTGTAAATTTGGCGGTGAAATGATGTCTCTCTTGCGATTGTCTGAAGTCCACTTTAGCAATAGGTTTCTCTTTCCCATCCCATTAACCTGTCTGAGTTGTTTGTCACTAACATCAATGACTATAAACATCTCTGTTTTTGCCCACGTTTGTTAACGAAGTTGTGTGGCTCTCTGTAGCTTGATTTGGATGTATTTTTCACATCTTTGACAGGGGTTAGGCTTCAGCAGGAAATTGCCTGAGTTTCACATGTAATGTCTTTCATGTTGATACTGCCACCGGTAAATTCATCCATACAGTCAAGAATTAGTACCCAGTATATGGTAGCCTGAGAATTACTGTGGAAGCTGTAAAAGACGGCATCTACCCAATCCGGCAAGTTGTCAACACCGACATAAAATATCAGTCCCATCCACGGCTTGTACATTTGTCATCAGCTCCACAATCCGGCACATTGTCTAAACCAGATTATTCCTTCAGTCCCAATGAGTGCCGGTTCCGACAGCTTCCACTGTACGCCTAACTAAACATGTGTATTTGTGCTACACCGTTCCTAAACAAAATGATGAAAAGTTACTTAAGTCAACATAAGAAATGAGCCATTGATCAGCTGAATTATAAAAACAGAAATATTTTGAAGTTATCTCCCTTGGAATACTGAACACATATATGAATCATATCGTGAAACGGCTTGGATATTCAGACGAGATAATAGACTATCTTAATAACAGACGTTTCTCTCTATATCAGCCACTGAGAAATTAAAAACTAAACATGAAAACATGATGTAGATACCTCTCATGACAATTATTTCTTTAAGGAATAACACAACTGGCTATAGTTACCTACCTCTTGAAAGGTAGTGTGCAAGTTTCAAATTTACAAAATCTTATACACATGTAGATTTGGCAAAATCAGATTATTTGTGTATGAATGCAATGGCAACCTGGTGTGACAATTATGCCAATACCATACATCTTAAATACCATCCAGGTTACAGAGATAAGCTGGTTAAGTGATCGGGGTTCGCTTTGAACACCCTTATCACAACAGCATAAAGTAGCATTGCACGTTGTTAAGAATCCTTTTCTCTCTACATATTTATGGTGAAGCTGAGCAAGAACAATACCCAAATGATAGTGATCGGGGTTCGCTTTGAACGCCCTTATCACAACATCCCAAAGCAGTATGTAACATTCAATATATACATTGAAATGAAATTGTACAGATGAGTAAGATCCAGGTTATAATAACCAAACTATAGAGATGGGGTGGGGTAGCTTGAAGACAGTCCAAACAAGTATACAACATTTTTATATACATTTATAAGTTGTAACATGATCCAGATGCAGGCACAAATAGTCAAATTATGGTGATCGGGGTTCGCCTTGAACACCCTTATCACAGCAGTCCAGACGAGTATTGTACATGTCATGTATATACATATTCAATGATGTGGTGAAGACAATACTGATGTAAGTGAATCATAAGCAGGTTTATAAAGTGATCGGGGTTCGCCTTGAACATCCTTATCACACCAGTCCAAAAAGGTTTCACAACCACAGTCGATAATCTCAAGTGTATTTATCAGATCTAATTCTTCAGTGATCGAGGTTCGCCTTGAACACTCTTATCACAAGTGTCCAGACTAATTTGAAATAGTACCATGGCATCAGGAAAAGTGGCATTTGCTAAATAGCTTAACAGTCCATAACTACATCCAAAAGTCCCCACCCCAATACTCTCCTAAATATAGCATTCCAATAAGGATTGCGGGCAGAACAGATTCCTGTATATGTATGGAGTGGTCACATCATTCCATTGTTGGTGTCATTTACGGGGGTGGGGGGCGTGGGGGGTTGGGATGAAGTCTTAATGAGGGGGACAGGTCATTTCAGGATATCTGCAGTTCATCCTGGGGTTCTATACTGACAAGTAACTGCCGTGGGTCTCTGTAGCACTCTTCAATTACATCCAGGTGAAGCCGCCTCAACCACTGCTGTGACAGGAGCTCACCTGAATGTAAGCCGTCATACAGAATGTACCAAATGATCTTCTGTCGACCACGTGACCCAGTTACATGCGGACTTACCCTTCTATTACGGCGTTTGCCTCTGGGTTAAAGCAAGTCAGCATTAAACTGCAAAGTATTTTTGTGGAATTGCGTGTTCAGCAAGGTGATTCCCTCATTGATTGCATCAACCTGTTTTACCACCTCCTAATCATGATCTTCATAGCTACCTGGCATGGAACATCCCTTGTACCTGTTGTACTCCATGACAGAATAGTATGGTATACCGATAAACATAATGTGGCAGCCCAGGCTGAATGCATATCTACAAATGTCCTTGAAAGTACTTCTCACTTCCTCGGGATCTGAAGTGCCTGGAGTGCGTATGCCATTCATTTTGGTCTGTCCAATCTTTTTGGTTATATCACATGTGCCACTCCATACATATATAGTTGCATATTCCCCATGTTTCTGTATGAGCTTTGGCAGCTCCCTGCGTAACATTTGAAATAATGCAAGTGTTCTGCCCCCAGCCTTGCACAAGTATTCCACTGGAACACCATCAGCATCCTGGATCCTATCCAACCGGAAACCCTTGCTGTCAGATAGCAATAACGGAAAGTGGTGACACCAGTCCTGCGGGGGTTTCTGGACTGGATGGGATTCCAGATATCTGATGATATCAGTGGAGCAACTTTCGATACCACTCGTTTTATTGTAAACCTAATTATTCCAGAAAATAATGATTTAATAAAATTCCTCCTACTTTCACCTACAGGGTAATTACCTTAATGTGTGGTCATAAAATGTACACAATACTGGATCTGAAAAACAAAAGAAAATAGCAAATATATTTAAACGGCCAAGATTTTGTTTCATATTCAATACTACTATAAGTTACATTAAAGAACATTTACATTATTTACACTCACCTGTTATAATTTTTTTTAGTTCACAATATACCTGCAAACGAAAGCAGAGGCTGGTTATAGCACAGCATGAAATCATGTGAGGGTAGCCATAAATAAAACATTTAAACATAAATTGTCCTTAAGTTTGAAAGAGACGTTCTACATAATGTTCTACATAAATGTGTAGCAAATACCATGAGGATGCTTAAGTGGAACAATGAATTATGTCGTATTTGAGTAAAATGATAAATGCATCATTATTTAGTTTTGACAATACACACTTGTTCTATGAAAATACACTAAAAACCAATAGGGGAATGTGCTATTGTGTGGGGACATGAAAATTTAAAACAGCCATAAGGTACAAAAGAAACCATCCAACTGTTTAAGGTGAACATGTACAGTTAGCAACATAATGTCCTTCACCAAAAATATGTGCCCAAACAAATGTACCATCCACAGACATAGCATATGTGAAATGATAAGATTGTTCAGTTAGAGGAGGGGCGGTGGGATGGAAACCATTGCAAACACTTAGCTGTCTGATCAACACCACACAAGAGAAAGTGACAAGGTGAACCAATGACATTAGAGTGTTACCTACTGGGAATCAAATACCACATCTCCCTGGTGCCAGTCCTTTTCAATACGAATGGAGCTGATATCTTCATACCCATCATATTTAATGTCATAGAGCATGTATTTCCTTGCATCAGAATCATCATCATCTGCATAGGATGGTTTTGTACCTGGAGCAACCTCTGCTTATGAAGGTTTTGGTGACGTTGCTGCCAGATAACTTTGAAATCCTTCATATGCAGGCGGGCTTGTTCCAGTTTGAGGTGGCGATCTTCAGGAGACAGGGATTGCAACCAAGCATATGGCTTGTTGTACGCCCAGAGGATGTTGGATTCCAGGTGGGGAGTGCTCGCATTGGGTTTAAAACGACGGAGATGTTTGCGAAAAGCAAAGTGACTTTCTCCAATACTGTTTGATTTTGGTACAGATGATGACTCAGTTCTGAGTTGAGGATTATCATCTGCATGACATCCTGATGGCAACTGATTACCAACAAGACGAGTAAATCAATTAGACAATAAGTTGCCATAAGTCCAAGACATCCCAAGGTTAGATCAGTGTAAGGATGGTTTGCCGCAGATGCCAGTAGGAATGATTGATCTGGTGGTTTAAAGGATGGCTACACGATGAAATCCTGCTGAAGTATCATGGGTGGATTAGCTGACATCTGCTGGAGAAAATTCTGCATTCGTACAAAATATGGATTCAGATCAAGCATGTGCTTTGCTGTTTTTTTACTTAAAATCAGAGTGTAAAATGGGTGAGAGATGTGAACATGAAAGAAAGCAAGAGGAAGAACTTCAGAGAGGAGAATGTCATTAGATAGATCTTCTTTAACAGCTTCAATGAGTTGATTTTCATGTGTGATGCTGGCCAGGAACTGCCTGAGGTGATGTTTGTGATGAATTGTGGCGGCTGTATTATGGAAGATGATGTTAAAACGATTGTGCTGAAACTGTTTGAAATGAATATGTTGGTTAATGGATTTCATGAATGCTGTAAAATCTGCTGAGAGTCCTGCAGCGGGAAGGCCTAAAGTATTCACAAAATTACAGACAGATCTAATTACATCCTCAGCACGGCTACATTCAACTTTCTTGTCACTGCCAAAAGATCTTCTTAGTCCGTTTAAATTGCCATTGTCAGTTATAATATTTTCATACTGTGAAATGGCAAGATATGCTGCATTAGGTAAACCCAATAGCACATGGACAAAACCACTGGTTCACATTGGTGGTGTGAGCCTTTTCTATGTCACTCAATTTGCTCCATATGTTTTC